>NW_017617607.1:1390679-1628179 GCF_001879475.1 Ipomoea nil
CTTCCAAATATGAGATTAGTGGGAGAACGAAGATTAGGTCGGCCGAGATTTGCTGAGCCCGGAGAGGTTCTTTCACACGTGGTGAAGTTCCTAACTCTCCACCGTTATGATGAGAACATACGCGAATGATTGAGAATGACATGAGATAGCCTCCAATATTATTATGAAACCCTATTTTCTTGAGGGTGTGAGTATTGATATAACTGATTTACATATCTATTTGAGAAACCTTTTTTACTATGATGCTTACATTTTCATATGAATACAACTAGAACACGGTGACTATTTAATCATTCAAGTTTACTTATCATGGTGGTATAGGTTAGCATTATATTTATCTCTTTACTTATGCTATTTAGTATGAACTACCCATATTTACTCATTCTCATTAATTGTATCTATGCATATATATTTACTTAGTAAGTATTGGATAATTTTATAAGTATGAGTGTGAGTTGTGTCTATATATATATATATATATATATATATATATATATATATATATATGTGTGTGTGTGTGTGTGTGTGTGTGTGTGTGTGTGTGTGTGTGTGTGTGTGTGTGTGTGTGTGTGTGTGTGTGTGTGTGTGTGTGTGTATGTGTGTGTGTGGGTGGGTGGGGGGGGGTGGGGGGGGGGGGCGCTTTTCTATACCTATATTCTATTGATTACTTGATTTACCTCTCTATGATCCTATGTGTTATATGTTGATGTCAAACGAACTATTTTCCAAACCTATATATCTATACTTATGTTACAGGGTTGAATGGTTTATACTTAGCTTTATATGCTAACGAGTTGTTTTCCTTGTTTTCTTAATAACTCCTTTCAGGTTTGGAGTAACGTTTGTTGAGAGCGCACCTTGAGGAGCTAGATAGATAGTATCTTTATTTCTAGTTCCTTGTAGGTAGTCCTTTTCATTGCCCTGCTTCCGATGTCAAGTATTCTGGATATTTGTGGGTTTAATCTTGATGTAGCTTAGACTACCTATCTGTTTTGCTGGTGCTAGGACACATGTGTCTGTGAACCCTTATTTTGTTGGATATTGAGTATTGACTCTAGTAAGTTTAGCCTTGTAGTCATCCTAGTGTGGGTGACTTCGGCGGTAATATTCCCCTTGTTGTTTAGAGATTGGATTTGATTATATTAATCCAAAATTTTTGTCATAATTCCTATCCTTCAATGTATAATTTATACTAGGCTTGTAAGTATGAATTTGGGGGCGTTACAATGATCCAACTGCTAGTAGATGTTGGTAGTTACCCGAGGATCCTCAAGACTGAGATGGAATTCTTATTGGTCAATTTGGATTGCGTGTACAATGTGATCCTCAGCCGACCAGGAATCGCGGAGATATGTGATGTGATATCAATGTCGCATTTATGTATGAAGTTTCAAATCCCGGAAAGAGTGAGGGTGCTGAAAGGTGATGTTCGTTTAGTTCAAAGATGCTACGTCCGAGCAGTACAGAAGCGAGAAGTCAGGACTTCCCGGGTAAACACCATTTGCAAAAGGAAAGACGAGCAAAAGAAAGAACAACCTCAGCCTTCCGAGGAAGTAGAAGAAATTCCATTGGATGAGAGCCGACCGAAAAGGGTCATTAAGATCGGAAGTGAAGTTTTACGCTAGGGGTAACTCAATATAGACTAAAGTGTTAATAACCAACTATAGGAAGCACCACATAGTTATCGAGTATAACTAGTGAACTAGTTCTAAACGCAGTACACAAGGAAGTGTTAACACGACTAGCAGTAAATAAGCAAAATATGTAAACATGCACAACAACAAGGCAAGTTTGGTCTGTTTGAACTCCATGTTGCTCTGTTTGAACTCCATGAATATACCCTGAATAAAACTTTGAATTTGCTGTGTAAATCTTGAAAATCATCAAATCTAATCTGGATGTAGATGAAGGGCACTTATAGCTTATCTATCGGATTTAGTTCTAACAGACTACAACTAATGAACTAAATATATAACTCAGTTTTTTTTTTTTCTTTTTAAGCAGTAAAAATACTTGTTACCCTAAATTTCCTTCGAGTATAAGGTGGATTCACCCTTGCTTGGCAACCTAAAGCAACCAACTTCCCTGTATATGGTAATAATAACTTTGACCACTCTACCATAGTGTTATGGGATGAATTAAATGAAGCATTACAAAAGTGATTTTGACTTCATACAAAAAGAAGTAAGACATACATACAATGAAAGAAGTAATACATACAATATATATATATATATATATATATATATATATATATATATATATATATAGGGTTGAGTTCAAATGAGGACAACAATATATAGAGGACTGTGAGGACAAATAATGGGCACACAACAAATTACTATCAGGCACACAATTTAATACATAATGGCACACAAGAATACAAGTAAACATCAGGTTTCGAACCTAGGCTCTATTAATTAACAAATGTATACATACAAACTGTGGCACACGACTACATTCGGCCATGCACACGACATACAGGCTAATAGCACACACTACATATGTCCTCTATAATATACTTGTCCTCATTTGAACGCAAGTCTATATATATATATATATATATATATATATATATATATATATATATATAGGGGTGGGTTCAAACTACATGATGAATCAGTTTTTTTTTTCTTTTTAAGCAGTAAAAATACTTGTTACCCTATATTTCCTCCGAGTATAAGGTGGATTCACCCTTGCTTGGCAACCTAAAGCAACCAACTGCCCTGTATATGGTTATAATAACTTTGACCACTCTACCATAGTGCTATGGGATGAATTAAATGAAGCATTACAAAAGTGATTTTGACTTCATACAAAAAGAAGTAAGACATACATACAATGAAAGAAGTAATACATACAATGTGTGTGTGTGTATATATATATATATATATATATATATATATATATATATATATATATAGGGGTGGGTTCAAACTACATGATGAAATATAATGTTAGTCATATTTATTAGATGGTGAAATAATAAATTTTTAAAATGAAAATTAATTGTGACAAGCAAATGAAAGTAAATGATTTAAGAGTTAATTCTATTTTTGGTCATAAATTTATAGGTGGCAATTCACTTTTACTTCTTTTTCAGAACATCCATCTTTTGTTCTCGTATTATTGTGGCGGGAAGATATTATATGTACTCCCATTTTCTACTCTCAACTTTTACTCCCACACAGAAAATCTTGATGTAGACAGTTATATTGGGACCCACATGAAAAAAGTATCCTATCAGTGCCCGCCACATTATGGAGTAAAATTTAGGGAGTATGATTTCGGAGTCTATGTAGTATAACTCATTTTGGCATGACCATTTTTGGTCATCCATCAACAAAATCATTGAAATATCGTTAAATACAAGACCATTTCGATCATTTTTATACAAAGTGGGTTAACCCGTTATATTTTTATTTTTATTATTTGAAAAAAATTCATAATTAAAGACCTAAATGCTCTTGTATTTTACGAAATTTAAATGGTTTTATTAATGGAGGACCAAAAATGATCATGCCACAATAATACTAACACAAAAGAAGGATGATTTGACAAAAAAAAAAAAAAAAAAAAAAAAAAAAAAAAAGAAGAAGAACTAAGAGTGAAATATCAACTATAAATTTAGGACAAAATTAAAATAATAGGCTTATATCAATGTCACAAAAGTAAAATTTCCTCAAAATTAAATTAAAGCATCTACAGACGTACTATTTGTGTATGTACATCATTTAATAATATGCTTTTATAATTAAGGGAAGGGAAAAGTGTAAAAGGAGTAACTTTGTGAATCCTAATTAATTCACTGAAATGTGTATGGTCTACACTGACAAAAGCTACTCCAGAACTTTGTTACATTTACTAGGAAATTACCAATTCTATTCTCACATAATTTCAAAGGTAAGTAAATTTCTTCGTTTGATTGGAGAGAATTTCAATTTCGCAAAATTAAAATTCTGTCATTTTAATGGAATTATAACCCCATGCCCCCCTTGGTATTTTAATTCCATGTATTTTAGGAAAAAGAAAATAATAACTTTGAGATAAGATTAACCCTCTTTTAAAAAAAAAAAAAAAAAACCTAAAATTGATATTTGACATCTCTCTTTCAATTATATTGTGTCTTCTTCTTATACTCTTTACCCAAAACGTCAATCAGTAGGCCAACCTCAACTATATATGTTTTCTCCAAACTTCCTTATCTATTTTATTGCTTTCATTATGCAATTTTAGAGTTTATTTACACGTGTTACATAAATTTTAAAAAGTAAAATTTGAATTTGGTCATTTAGGATTTATAATAATAATAATAATAATAATAATAATAATAATAATAATAATAATAATAATAATAATAATAATAAAGTATGAGCATTTTAGACTTTGGCTCTGTTTGGTAGAGCTTATTTAGGAGCTTAAAGCTTATTTTAAACTAATAATAAGCTATACGCTCTGTTTGGTAATGTTCCCAAAGAGCTTATTTAGGAACGCTACCTTCGGTAGAGTTTCAAAATAAGTTCCTAGCTTCCTAACTTTTTTTCATCTTTACCCTTATTATTTTAAAGAAATAACATAATTTACCCTTCCCAATTAAACTCTTTTCTCTTCTCCTTTATCCGTAACTTTCATCGCAAATATTATTATTATTATTATTATTATTATTATTATTATTATTATTATTATTATTATTATTATTATTATTATTATTATTATTATTATTATTATTATTTTTATTTTTATTATTTTTATTATTTTTATTATTATTATTTTTATTATTAGATTTGCAACAATATTGCTACTTCATTATGAGATGCTAGATCATGATTATGCTAATAGTTTTATTTCAAAATGTTAAATTTTAATATGTAAACAAACTAATTTAAATTTTATTAAGATGTCATTTTTAGTCTTTTTACATTTATCAGCTTATCAAAAAGTTAATTTTACCAAACACTTTCAATCATAACAAGCTAGCTTAACAGTTTTTCAGTTTTCAGCTCCGAGCTTTTATCTTTTCAGCTTTCAACTCTTTTTCAGCTTTCAGCTCCTAGCTTATAGCTTTTCAGCTAGGTTTGCCAAGCAGAGCCTTTATACTACTTATTCCCTTTCAATTCCCATGTATACCAAACATTGGAATTGAAATTCCCAGTAATTCTAATCCTGCAAACCAAACACTGGAAATTAAATTACCACTTTATTCCCACATTATTCATCCCCCATGGAATTATAATTCTTTTCCCACGTAATTCCCTCCCTCCAACCAAATGCCCTGTTATTTATAAGTGATGGGGATATGGGACCCCGGGGGTCCATTTTGTTGGATGAGTCTTGGCCCAAGAAGGGTGGTGAAGGAAAGAGGTTGGCCCAAATCTTGTTGGGTTAGGGAAGGAAGGCATGCGATGGGGGTGCAAGGTAGAAGACAAGGCGGTGCAAGCCAAGGCATAGAAGGAGGGTAGTAAGATAAGGTAGGGAAGGAAAAGTGCAAGCAACCAGGGTTGTGCAAGGCAGGCTTGGTGGACACCAGTGCAACATGGATAATCCGACAGTGCAATAAGGGAGGCGACGACATGAGGTGAAGGGGAGGGAAGCCAGGGCACAGCCTGCGTGTTGGCTGCCCAAGGCCGAGGCGCCGGTCGCGCCCCAGCGGTGCGCCAAGTCACCCTGGGTGGCGACTGGTCATGCCGCCACCTGGGCGGCCTGAGCATGTGGGCGCGATAGTATACGCCCGCCTGGCGTGCGCGGGATGCGCCAGTGTGCTCCCGCCTAGCGCGACAGGCGCACCCGTCGCCCCATGTGTGCGTCCGTCTCGCGTCCGTGGGTGTGTTCTCCGTGTTCCTCTGGCGTGAGGCGTGATGGTAACTGGTTGGGTGGTTGAGGCAGTTGACAGAAAAAGAGTACATTAGACGCGTGTCTGGTTGGATTTGACAGGGCCTAGATGCCGTACACGTGGAGGGTGTAGGAGGATCCACTAGCAGTATAAAAGGGGGTGGTCTGGTCCATGTAAGGCATCTCTTAAACATGATCTGCACTCTTGGTCTAGTGGTTTGATCTTCTCCCTTCCTGTTAGTGTGCATGGGTTTAACTCCTGGTGGTAACATTATTAGGTTGTTTTATTCTGTTTATTTGTTAGTCCTTCAGTTATTTATTTATTAGTCCCTCATCTCTTTACATTATTATATTTATCCCTTAGTCCTTTGATTATTTAGTTATTTATTCTTTGGGCTCCCATTTTGGTCCGATGTTCTTGGGCTTTGTACATATTCCAATTGGGCCTCACGCCCCCAGTAATAAAAGTATCGTCCTTTTATTCCATTATATATTTCTTATACCCGGTTTATAGTGGACCCGGTCCTGATAAAACCATCAATGAGTTAATACCCAAAATGGTCCTCTACTATAGTGATTTTTCTCAATTTCATCCTAAACAACTTTGGTGACCTAATATAGTCCTAGACTTTTGTGATTTTGCTCAATGTATTTCTCCGTTTGTTATTCCGTCAAATTGGTGTTAAATAGATGGCCAATTCAGTAATTTCAATATTAGCATATATTTTAATTTATTTATAATGAATAAATTAACAAATCATCCCTCTTTTACGAATTGTCCCAGTAATCAATAAATATTGAAATTACTGGGCCAATCCATAATACGTAAAAGAGTTCTATTGAAATTACTGGGACAATTCATAAAAGATATTTTTTTTATCTGAAAAGGAGGGGGATACCCGAAAGGACAGATCAAACCACCCTATGGGCGTAAGTAGCCTGATGAACCCTACGTGTAGAGGTCGCCCCTATCTTGTCAAGATTTACTAGCTCCATGAGCTGAGGCGGAGGTATCTCAAAAAAACGCAGCCCAGCGTCACCCAAATCTCCCATCGCCGCAAGTTTATCGGCAACATGGTTTTGCTCTCTGAAGACATGCGTGTACCTTACTTCCAACAAGTTTGATGCTTCCCGCACAAAAAGCCTGCCAATATTGTGATTTTGGCTTCTCCACCCCTCCTCTGAACGTAGGCTTTCCATCAAAGATTTCGAGTCGCATTCGACTATAACCCGCATGGAACCGTAAGCTTTGGCCATCCGAAGTCCTTGCACCATGCCCCATGCCTCCGCAGCTTCAACCGAGCAACTACCGATCTTGAAAGAGAATCCCCGGCACCAATCTCCATGTGCATCGCGTAGAACCCCGCCACAGGTCGCTGAACCCGATCGTTTGCAGCTGCCGTCAACATTTAGTTTGAACCAACCTGCCGCCAGCTTCTTCCAAGAGATACAAGCATCAATAAAATTATTTCGGCCCTGCTGTGTCGCCTTCTTCTTTTCAAACGCCCCAAGAACTTCATGATCATATTGATGCAGCCAAGCTACCTTTTGGTCGACCCCAGTGTTGATCCCGCTGAAGACCTCTTCGTTTCGCCACCTCCAGATCCCCCAGAGTCTGATCCCAAACTTTTCAGGCCATCCATCCAGAAATCTGTCCTTCACGCTTCCTCGTATATTAGCTGCGAACCACTCCTCCCAGTGCAAGCTTCGAAGGCTCTCCCGTACACGCCAATGCAAAGAGCTTTCCCATATTGGTCGAGCAGCACCACAGTCTCTGAACAGGTGGCTCATGTTCTCCTTCTTTCCTGCACAACGAAAACAAACGTCATTAGTTGTAAGGTGGCATCTCGCCCGTTCAACATTTGTTAGAATCTTTCCGTGGCGCACAAGCCAGACGAACACGGTAATTTTGGCCGGCACCCGCATAATCCAAATGGTTTTCCACATTCGGTCAGTACCCTCAGTATGAGAGGGGTCAATCAACGCATAAGCTGATCTCACCGAAAACTGACCCCGAGGATCCGGTCCCCAGCCCCATTCATCCCAGGCGCCGGCTTCTGCTTGCTCAAAACCAGTGAGGTGGTTCAGTTCTTCCCGTGGCAGTAGCTGATCAAGCATCTCCCATTTCCAGCCTTTGGCTTGGTCCCAGTAACTCTCAACATTGGCGTACAACTCCGGGAGGCTCAAAGGGTGGAGCATTTTCTCATATAAAGTATATGTGGTCAACCACTTATCCATCCAGAATCTCGTCGAACTTCCATCTCTAACAATTCGCATGACACCTTTCTCCAGGATGTCGTTGGCGCCACACATACCACGCCAAACGTTTGAGATCTTGCGTCGACTCTTGATGTCCATTGTCGCGCCTACCCTGTGCTTGTACTTGGCAGCCAGAGTTTTAGCCCACAAGGCAGTAGGTTCCGATCGGTATCGCCAACAAAGCTTAACCATGCAAGCTGCGTTCATTTCATGCAATTTCCTCAGACCAAGCCCTCCATTAGTTTTCCCTGTAGTAGCCAATTCCCAGTTAACCAGGCTCATTTTACTTCCCCCTGTTTGATCATTGCAACCCCAGATGAACCGCCTGGTTCTTTTCTCAATTTCCGTGCAGACACCTTTCGGGAGTGCTGCCGTCTGCATGGTGTAAACCGGGATTGCATTTAAAACGGATTTCGCCAAAGTGATTCTCCCGGCTAGAGTCAGCGTTTTAGCTTTCCACCCTTCCAATCTGTTAGCAATCCGTTCCAAGAGGCCTGCATACGTGTTGCAAGTGATCCGCCCATGAAGGGAAGGTACACCTAAGTAGCGCCCCAAGTCCTTCGTTTCCTTAATACCTAGCTTGCTCGCAATCCTGGTTGCCAAATCAGTCGGTGTGTTTTTGGAAAAATGAACTTGCGATTTATTAAGGCTAATTTTCTGTCCTGACATTCTGCAAAAGGATTGCAGGCAGTTTTGTACAACCTCAACTTGTTCTTCAGAAGCCTCGGTAAAAAGTACCATATCGTCAGCGAAGCAAAGGTGTGATAAGATTGGTCCGTCTGGGGCCAGCTGGATTCCCTTCCAATTACGTTTGTCCACTTCTGCTAGGATTAGATGGCTCAGTCGTTCCATGCAAAGAACAAAAAGTGCTGGGGATATAGCGTCACCTTGCCTAATACCTCTCTCAGGTGTGAACTGGTCGAGGCATTCACCATTCCATAATACTGCAAGCTTAGAAGTAGAAACACATGTCATTATAATATTTAACCAACTGGAATTGAAACCTGCGTGTACCAGAGTATTCCGAATAAAGTCCCACGATAATCTGTCATAGGCTTTCTCCAAGTCTAATTTTATAGCCATGAACCCCTTTTTGCCCCGGGCTTCCCGCATTGAGTGCATAATTTCCTGGTACACAATAATGTTGTCTGAAATTTGCCTCCCTGGGACAAACGGAGGACTAAATTAAGTAAAAATACAAAAGTCTGAGACTATATTAAATCACCACTGTTGTTTAGGACAAAATTGAGAAAAACCACTATAGTCGATAATCATTTTGAGTATTAACTCCTTTATTTATCTTTTATGGAGTATTTTGAATTATTTTTCCCCTTTTTATGCATGCGCTTTTAAACATACCGTAACAAATTAAATTGTGTTTTGTTAACAACTTTCATATATTTTATGATGAATGAAAAGTAAAATATATCAAAATTAATAAGTGAAACTATATTAATTAAATTGTGTTTTATCAGGACTATGTGGTCCAATGGTATCCGGGTTGGACTTCTATTTAGAAGGTTGTGAGTTCGAGCCTCAGTGGAGGCATTATTAGCTCTTTGTGTTTCAGTAGGTTGATTAAGTATATGAACAGATACTACAATGTAATAGTAGAGCTAGTAACATTCAAAAAAAAAATAAGTGAAACTATATTAGTCAGATACATATTAGATTATAACTTTCCAACAAGTAGAAGTAAATTATTAATCAACAAAAAAAAAATTCAACAATATTTTTTCTAAAGTGACTAATAATTAATGTGTCAATGTTGATTTCATTGACACATTATATAGGGTACTTTTTTAGTTGGAGGGTGTAAAACTTATATTAAATGATTGAAACATGACGCATTGGTACTAATTAACCTCTGGAACGTTATACTATGGAAGCGTGCCCGGCATATTTTCAGATTCATAATTTCTATGTTGTAGATTTGTAATTTTTAAACTGTGGATTCATAATTTCTATATTGTAGATTTATAATTTAAATACAGTAGATTCATAATTTCTATACAGTAGATTCATAATTTTTATACTGCATATTCATAATATTTGTACTGTAGATTCATAATTTCTAAACTGTATAGTTATCAAATTATGAACATATGGTTCTGTGATTTGTGAATACAGAGTTCAACAATTGGGAATATCAAAAATTATGAACATATAGCTCTATAACTATGAATATATATTGATAAAATTATGAATATATAGCTCTATCACATGTTCACAAACCTAATACTATAGATTCATAATTTCTACACTATAGATTCATACTGAAGACAAAATAATGCGATTGCGAAGATAAAAACGCCGTTAATGACAAATGAAAAACAATTTTTTTTAATTAGAAAAATTATGAATCTACACTATATAAATTATGAATCTGGAATTGTACCCACCTTACAAGGTGTTCACGTTTCTACGTCATAATTTGCCTTAACCTCTTATTGTAATGAGGCATACAAATTTAGCATGAGTCACTGAGTCAGGTTATATTCATCTACTAACACTTTTACTTAACATGTATGCTATTATTAGGACTATATTATTCACATTAGACTAGGACTGTATTATTCGTGTTAGACTAGGATTCTATCTAGCATCTCTATATATTCGCTCCTTGTACTCTCAGACATTATTAATTGAATAAAACACAATTATATTCTCATCTAGTATCAGTTAGCTAGGGTTATTATGAGGGCTAAAATAACGTGAAGCACAGACCAAACTAATTTCTTGTAAAGACACGGCGTCACCTCGCTTCGTAGCAGTAGCCGATGGCATCGAACCAAGATACACTGTATGAGAAGCGGTCCAGTCAACGACGTGGCATTGATGATCCGTGTCAAATTTGTAAACGTTTTGGTCACACGGGAGCCAATTGTTTTTGGCGCTATGATGATCCTTGTCAAATTTGTAAACGTTTTGGTCACACGGGAGCCAACTGTTTCCGGCGTTATTCAGGGGCTCCAGGTTTTCAGGCTAATGTGGCCATCTCTGGTGATAATGGTGATTCCAACGTTCCTCATCAGTGGTTCCCTAACACTGGTGCTACAAATCATGCTACGCCTGATTTTTCTTTGATGACTTCTGTGACACGTTATGATGGCCCGGAGACTCTGCGAGTCGGCAGTGGTACAGGTTTGCCTATTGTTAATGTTGGTTCCGCTTCGTTAGCTACTGATTCTAGGTCTTTTAAGTTACACGATGTTTTACATGTCCTTGGTCTCTCTTCTTCTCTATTGTTTGTCCAGCATTTTGCAAAAGACAATAATGTTTTCTTTGAATTTTGCCCTCTTTGTTTCTATGTGAAGGACATTTTAATTTGACCAGGAAGGTTCTTTTTAAGGGACATGCGTCTGAGTGTCTCTACACATGGCCTGCGTCCTCCTCAGCTCCTGCTGCGTTTGTTGCTGCGCGATCCTCTTACGTTTGGCACATGCGGTTGGGGCATCCTCATTCTCGAGTCTTACGTAAAATTTTAACATCTTCGTCTATTGGTACATTTAATTCTAGTGATCTTCCCAATGTCTGTTCCTCTTGTCAATTGGGAAAATCCTCTCGTTTTCCTTTGACTCGTGTGTAAACTATTAGTACGCATCCTTTGGAATTAATTTATTCAGATATTTGGGGCCCGACGCCATTACTTTCTGCGTCTGGCTATAAATAGTTTGTGTTGTTTGTGGATGATTACACTCGTTATATATGGTATTATCCCATGCGTGCTAAATCTAATTTGTATGCTATACTTGATAAGTTTCGGTCACTCGTTGAACGTTCTTTTTCTCGCAAGATTATTTCCTTTCAATATGATTTAGGGGGAGAATATAAAAAGCTTGGTTCCACTCTTGCTTCGCTGGGTATTCACCACAGGCAATCCTGTGCGTATACTCACGAGCAAAATGGTCGAGTGGAACGCAGACATCGTCATGTTGTTGAGACATGGCTGTCTTTAATGGCTCAAGCATCTGTCCCGTCTCGTTTTTGGGACTATGCTTTTGAAACTGCTGTGTATCTAATTAATAAAATGCCTACTCGTGTTCTGTCTGATGAGTCCCCTCACTTCCGTTTACATCGATCTCCCCTGTCCTACTCTTACTTGCGAGTGTTTGGATATTTGTGCTTTCCTGTCCTACCCGTCCTTATAATCGCAATAAACTCTAGTTTCGTTCATTTCCTTGTGTCTTTCTAGGCTATCCTCCATCTTATCGTGGCTATCGTTGTTTAGACACTAACACTAATAAGGTTTTTATCTGTCACTACGTGCGATTTGATGAGACTGTGTTTCCCTTTGTTTCTCCTATTGCCTCGCAGGTTGCTACACCGCGTTCCGAACCGTGGGCTACTGCACCAATTATGACGGGCCAAGGAAGTGATGTCTCGACCATGGTTACTGATGGCGCTCGGCAGATTCACGAGCTCGTGGCGGCTTCTGGCGGTGATGTCGGTCACGGTCACGAGCAGTCTGCATCAAGTGAGCGGACTGTCTCGGACCAGCAGGTTGAGCAGCGCGGCATGCCGCACGGACGTCCTCGACGTGCTACTCCGCCTCCTTGGTCGCATAGCATGAACACTCGTAGCTCCGGCCCGCATCAACATGTTGCCTTAACCACTATTTCCACTATATTGCCTGAGCCTACCTGCTACTCTCAAGCGGTCAAGTTTCCTGAGTGGCGTGATGCAATGGACGCGGAGTTCAATGCCTTGGTCCCTAATCATACGTGGCGTCTCGTTCCATCTCAACTAGGTATGAACGTTGTTGGTTGCAAGTGGGTTTTCAAAACCAAACCGAAGGCCGATGGTTCAATAGACCGTCATAAAGCAAGGTTAGTAGCCAAGAGTTTTAATTAGGTTGCTGGAGAGGACTTTTTTGCGACCTTTAGTCCTGTGGTTAAACCCACTATGGTTCATCTTCTCTTATCTTTAGCTGTATCTCGTGGGTGGTCTATTCGCCAGTTGGATATTCACAACGCCTTTTTAAATGGCGAGCTAGCTGAAACTGTTTACATGCGACAATCACCTGGTTATGAGGACAAGTCGTTATCTAATCATGTATGTTTGCTTAAAAAATCTCTATACGTCTCAAACAGGCTCCACGTGCATGGTTCACAAGGCTACATGATTTTCTTGTCTATGTGGGCTTCTCGCTTTCTAAGACGGATGTGTCTCTTTTTATCTATTCTCGTGACAATATTCGTCTTTATTTCTTGGTGTATGTTGATGATATTTTAATTATGGGTTCTGACTCAGATCGTGTTACCGCTCTTATTGATAAATTAGCACTTGAATTTAAGGTTTGTGATATGGGTGTGCCTTCTTTCTTCTTGGGAATAGAAACAGTCCCATTATCTGGCAGTATGCTTTTATCCCAACAACGGTACATGAATGATATTCTCAAACGTGTTGACATGGTGGACTGCAAGCCAGTAATCACGTCTGTCTCTTCTGCGAAAATAACAAACGACGTGGCAGTTCCCTATGCCGATCCAACACAATACAGGAGTCTTGCTGGTGCTCTCCAGTATCTTACAGTAACTTGTCCGGATTTATCTTATGCTGTTAATCTATTGTGTCAACATATGCATGCTCCCACTACTACATACTAGGATTCTCTAAAGAGAGTCCTGCGGTATATCAAAGGCACCCTGAATCTTGGCCTGCGTATTTCTCGGTCTACATCTATGGATATTCACGCCTATTCTGACTCAGATTGGGCTGGCGATCCGACTGACCGCAAATCTACTAGTGGCTTTGCTGTGTTCTTGGGCAATAATCTTATATCTTGGGTTTGTCGAAAGAAACGGACTGTGGCACGTTCTTCAACTGAAGCAGAATACAAGGGACTCGCTGATGTATCTGTAGAAGTTACATGGCTCGTTTCTCTGTTACATGAAATCGGCATCCCGCCTGCGTCTCCTCCTCGACTATGGTGTGATAATTTGGGAGCTACTTATTTATGTGTTAATCCAGTGTTTCATGCCCGCACGAAGCACATTGAGATTGACTATCATTTTGTTCGCGATAAAGTAGCCAAAAAAGAGTTAGCTAGAAGTACACTTTATTTCAACCAAGGATCAACTAGCAGATATTTTCACAAAGTCTCTGTCGTCTCTTCGTTTTAACTCTCTCCATGACAAGCTCAATGTTTTGGCTAGCCAACCTTGTGCTTGAGGGGGAGTATTAGGACTATATTATTCATATTAGACTAGGACTATATTATTCGTGTTAGACTAGGATTCTATCTAGCATCTCTATATATTCGCTCCCTGTACTCTGAGACATTATTAATTGTGTACAACACAATTATATTCTCATCGCTATCACATAATTTTATCTTGTATTTAAATATTATGTAAGCTTTTTTTTTTTTTTTACAAATTATGGTAGAGTTAACGAATTCACGAACAATCAATGAAAATAAATTAATTTTTTTTTTTTAAATTTTCGAAACAAATTGATTTTTTTAAAAAAAAAAAAAACTCGTAATTATATTAAAAATGATTTTAATTAATAATGAAGAATAATGTTTTCCTTAGATAGTTAAAGGATGTAATACTTTGTCCATATCTAGAATTCTAGATAGACATTTTAGACTGCAAACCGGTTGGTATGCACTCACTAATCTTAATTCTGTTTTGGTACGTCACAATTTTTATTTTTATTTATTTATTTATTTATTTATTATTATTATTATTATTATTATTATTATTATTATTTACAATTTATTTGAATTTGATGTCTTCTCTAAGTATGATAAGCCTGCACGGATTTGTCAATGCATGTGAAATCTGAGTTTGTTGGGCAATCTCAACTATGTTGATTATATTAGGTAGTTAACTTGGTAATTATAAGATTTTAAATTTTGATTCTTTGCGGAAGTTGTTTATCGGTCTTCTGATTTTGAATTGATTATCTATGAGCAACTTATGTGAGTTTACCTCTTTGTAGTTATTTGTTGGTTAATTAGGGTTACAAGAAAAGCTTCAAGCAAAGGGCATCATCGAGTAGCGATTATGAACTTTCTCATAAATCAAAGAAATCTGAGTTTGTTTTAGTAGTTACCTAAAGAAGAAGAATAAAACTCTTTTAATTCATTAGTTATCGTGAATGGGTTAAAAAATGAGTACTCTACATTTTAATCCAATACAAAAAAGATAAATCAGAAGGAGAATGTAGCATCATTATATTCTAATCAAATATAAAAACATCTAATCTAATAGTGGCATACTTGAAAGTGTATATTTAGATATACTAGTTATAAATTTGGAAAGAAAATGTATTATTTCTCAATTAAATAATGGTGTCCAATAATATTAAACGAATTATTGAAATGGTTTGGGGTAGAGGTTAACATGAGTACATATTGAATTATAACGCCAAAGAACTCAAACAGCCCCAATGCATATATTGATATAAAACTTGCTATTAATTGAAAAATCCAACTACGACATTTCTTCTCCTCATATAATGCATGCCATCACATACAATAATATTTAATCAATGAATCTTACACATTACGTAATTAACTAATTAGTCTGATCTACACCATTATATCAAGCAAATTATTGTGTAGACCGTGATCTACATAGCTATGTGGACCATAGTAAAAAACAATGTCGTTTTGATTATAAAAACTATTTCTTGCTCCGTGCGCTTGTTAAAATAATGAACATTCTGTCGTATGATAACATATTTTATGAGTTAGAATAATGTACTTTATGTGTTAGAATAATGTACTATATATGTGTTAGAATAATGTACTATATATATATATATATATATATATATATATATATATATATATATATATATATATATATATATATATAGAATCGCATTCAGGTGAGAACGCCTCACCCAGGAGAGAAATCAGAACACATGACATCCGTCCATGTGTCCAGATCTAACGGATCAGAAACACTGATTTTAAAAAAAAAATGCAGTGGCATTTTCATAATAATTGAACATCGAAGTACAAGTAAATTGTGTTAACAATGCATGTAACAGTTTCATAGAGTGCACCTAAGTGCAAGTAAAATGTACACTGAGCATCAATATGAAGTGCACCTAACGTTATTATTAAGTGCACCTACGCGAAATACTTTATCATTAGGTGCACGAATGTTAACAATGTAAATTACTTGCACATGTAAGTGAAAATAGTTACACTTGTAAATGATTTTATTTGCACTCTTTACTTGCAAACTTGCACCAGTTACTTACACTTGTAACACATTTTACTTGCACCAAAGGTCGAGTTATTTAAGAAAATATCACTGTGTTATTTTTTTTAAAATTACATATGATTCGTTAATCTGGATACGTGGACAGTTGTGAGTGGTTCTTAATTATTTCTCTCTTCGGCGCCGTTCTCACCTGATCGTGCCACTATCCCTATATATATATATATATATATATATATATATATATATATATATATATATATATATATATATATATATATATATATATATATATATATATATATATATATATATATAGGGTTGAGTTCAAATGAGGACAACAATATATAGAGGACTGTGAGGACAAACAATGAGCACACAACAAATTACTATCAGGCACACAATTTAATACATAATGGCACACAAGAATATATGTAAGCATCAGGTTTCGAACCCAGGCTTTATTAATTAACAAATGTATGCACGCGACATACAAACTGTGGCACACGACTACATTCGGCCATACACACAACATACATGCTAATGGCACACACTACATCTGTCCTCACAGTCCTTTATAATATACTTGTCCTCATTTGAACGCAAGTCTATATATATATATATATATATGTTTAAGTTTTAGTGCTGGTGAATGCTTCCCGTGTGGTTGATTAATGTGCGTGAGTTTTGTACTTAATGTGCGTGAGTCTTGTGCCTAAGGTGCGTGAGTTGTGTGCTTAATGTGCATGAGTGTGTACTTAATGTGAGTTGTTGTTGAAACTTTAAAGTGCATGAGTTTTGTGTTTAAGGTGCGTGAGTCTTGTGCTTAAGGTGCGTGAGTTTTGTACTTAATGTGCGTGAGTGTGTACTTAACGAGAGTTGTTGTTAAAACTTAAGGTGCGTGTGTTTTTGTGCTTAAGGTGCGTGAGATTTGTGCTTAAAGTGCGTGCGGGTTGTGCTTAAGATGCGTGAGTTTTGTACTTAAAGTGGGTGAGTTTGTGTTCTGAATGTATTTTGTCTGTGTTTAATGTGTATTTGTTGTGTACTTAAAGTGCGCCAGTGTAATGCTTTATGTGAGTCCACTCGCAATACCGCACAGGAAGCACCACCCGCATCTGATCCCTTCCCACCCCCCCCCCCCCCACACACACACACACACACACACACACTCACACACACACACACACACACACACACACACACACACTCATATATATATATATATATATATATATATATATATATATATATATATATATATATATATATATATATAGGTTCCGGATCAGGTGATGACCTATCCTTAGGTGAGGACGTGAGGACAAATTCAGACCATCCATTTTGAGTGATCTAAAGGCTACGACAAAACAAAAACGCGCTGCCCAAAAAAGTGGGAATGCACAACAAACTAGGACAGAATGCACAACAAACTGGGACAGAATGCACAACAAACAAACACAGAATGCACTACAAACTGAGCATGAATGCACAACAAACTGATTACGAATGCACAACAAAATGAGTATGAAAAATTAAATTCATTGCATATAATTAAATCACAGCCGTTGGCTTAATTAAATGAAAGGATCAGATTAGTCCTCACGTCCTCACCTAAGGATAGACCATGATCCGGTATCATATATATATATATATATATATATATATATATATATATATATATATATATATATATATATATATATATATATATATCTGTGTGTGTGTGTTCGTTTTACGGCTTTGGGCAGCCAGATGGCTAGCCAACACTATCGTAAAGTACTAATAAAATATTAAGTAGAAAGTGAGAAAGAACTTTGGGAGAATAACGATGCTTTATTGATACGGGAACCCTTTACAATGTGAACCAAATGGGTATTTATACAAGAGATATGAGTCTTGAAAAAGTCAAGAAAGAAGAAATTAACTAATTTACACTTAAGAAAGCTTCTACAACTGCTGGAGTATCTTCATAATATGAAAAAGGAAAATAGTTTGTCACCCAAGGAAAGAATCTCTGCAAAATCTTAGTCTGCTCGCCCGACTAGGCCGACTGGCAGGCTGGACAAGGATCAAATGAGAGTTAATTCGCTGAGGTCCTTTCTCTTTATGCTTCTAAGTGTTTACACCACCTTCATCCGACTGCCTAGAGGCACACCTGACTAGGTACCAAACTAGGGGTATACATTCAACAGTCCCTCACTTTCTTGAGATCCAGCCAGGCGGCATCTCAAGAAAGTATAATTCGTTAAGTGTGGTACTCGGGGATCTTAGGGTTGACTGCAAACTGGATCCTACTTCGGCTGTCGATCTTGCAGTGTAGCTGAGTGTAAGGCCACAGTCATTCGGGCCAACGCCGAGTCCGTTCACATCACTATCCTCCCCCTTGTCCTGACTAGTTCTGTTTTTCCTAACCGGTTCCCCGAACGGTATGGTTACTGAGATGTAATAATTGCGTCTCCTCATTTTCTGCCGGTTATGTTCTTGATAAGGCGTCTCCTCGTAACCACGTCCGCCTGGCCGTCGTCCGATGACCGACACGTGTTGCAATCTCGGTAGACGACATTCCTTATAAATAGCCCACATGTTCCCTCCTCTTCTCCTCACTTTCACCTCCTCTCTTCTTCAATCCTCCTGGTGAACTTCCCTCATTCTCTCTTCCTGGCAACCCAGCGTCTCCCTCCTGCTGACATATCCATCCCAAGTCAGCTCCGTTCAGTTCTTCGGACATCTCCTCCACTTCTTTTAATGTTAACTATCATTTCTTCTCTCTCCCTTGCAATGTCGTCTTCCCAAACTGCAACTTCCTCTTCTTCTCGTCGTCAAGGCGTTACATCCAACTCGCCGGCCACCACATCCCGCTCGGCGAGGGCGTCATGCCCCACCTTGGTCGCCCTCACCGATCCGCCAGTCCAATGAGAACCAGGTCACTTTGAGGACTTGGACTAGTCGGTGGGCCGTTGTTCCACCATCTCTAGGAGCCGGGCGAAAGATTGGTAATCGACCTCCCGGAGGGCGATTTCGTTGGCCTGCACTACCAGTCGGTGCGCTGTGGCTTCTGCGTGCCAGTCTACCCCATTCTTTCTCTCCCTTGTGCTATTATGGCTTAGTGCCTGGTCAGCTCGTCACTAACTCTTTTCGCCTTCTTGTCTCCTTCCTCACTTATTGCCACAGCCTCGAGGTGAAGACCCCCCTCACTCTTTTTCACCAGTTTTTCCGACTGACCACGGTCGACTCTGCTGCCCCAGGCTATGTATAGATTCGAGCTCGGGATGGCCACCAATTCCAGGATAAGCTCGAGTCCTCCCACAAGGGCTGGAAGGAAGAATATTTTTCGTCCGGCTGGCCGTGCCTCATGCACATTTTGACTTTCCGATTGCCTGGCAGTCGTCATATTACCGCTTAGAGAAGAGGCCGTCATGCCCGAGCGACTTGGTAGATCTAGTCAAGAGGATCGTCGAGGGGGGCCTCATCTCGGCTAGGAGATTGTCCCGACGGCGCGCTATGCTAATGAGTAACGACCGACCTTTTGCCTGCTGGCGTGGCCAATATAGGTTCACATCCAACCTCCTTCCCGACTGACTGTTTTCGATCCTAGTGTGTTCATCTCTTCCAATTTTTTCAGGGAATGACGACATTGAGAAGTCATCCAAGGAGTCGGGTGAGGATGATGCAAAAATGATGACCTGTAGAATTAAATGCCCTTGCTACCGCAATCTTCATAGTTAGATGTTCATCCGTAATAATATAGTTCGAAGCATGTCCTATTGCCTTCTTGAAATCTTTCATCAACCAAACGTTAGAGTCTATAACTTCCTTTGTTAGCATGCCAGCAACAAATGTAACACATCTCGTGTGATTATCAACCCAGTGAACGAAACAAAAACCAAGTCATACATGCATACACTAATACAAATGGACACATTACACAGTACCGCATAAATGCACAAAACGGGTAGAAAGAAATGCACAAAATCGACAAAAACCATTCACATACCTATTTGTGCAATACGTAACATCAAAAGAGACAACATCTCCCAAAAAGTGAAATTTCTACGCTTCACAAGGTCAGCCCAAAAAATGGGA
Source organism: Ipomoea nil (assembly GCF_001879475.1). NCBI lineage: Eukaryota > Viridiplantae > Streptophyta > Magnoliopsida > Solanales > Convolvulaceae > Ipomoea > Ipomoea nil. The sequence continues at coordinate 1,411,037 of NW_017617607.1, forward strand.
CATAACTGGCCGTGCTCATCAACATCATATTCAAAAAAGAAAAAAAAAAAAAAAAAAAAAAAAAAGAGACAAACAAACCTCTTGTTTCTTAAAGGATTTATCCATAACCACCGCCGGCAATATACACTTGGAGATCGACGTTTGAAGTTTCAAAAATCAACACAGTTGATCTTATATTTGAATACCAACTTACCATCTCTTTGAACAACCTATATGACCTAATCGGTCCAATATTTTCTTTCACACAATAAGCCACGAATGTCTGATGCCTAATTTCAAGTTTACAGTTGACTTTTAAGAATTACCTAGACATCTCGAAACACAAACTATGGTTGGAGTAAATCTTGTTAAACTATAATTATTTCTTCCATGAAAATTAATTAAATAAACAAATAAGTGGAAGCATATTTAATTTATGACAGCCAATTGCTACTTCAGGCCACAACCACAATTGGCCTTTCAGATCAACACACAATCTTAAAAAAGGAAGTCCTTTAACGTTTTGTTAGCTTTCTTTCCAGTGATAAGATGCAAGGAGAATGTGGATAAAATATCGAATAACAATCATGTGTTTAGACCACAGATACACAATAAATCCTATCAAATATAGACCTTCCTACGTGTTATAAAAGTCATCTTGGCCACACCCAACATATTCAATTCTTATTGTGTGGATCACTAGTCTACTACATGCTATTTTTTGAAAAATCATTTTTTAATTTATTACCTAAATATAAATTTTTAATATATTAAAAATAAATTATCACTATGCTAAAAATGAACATTTATTAATATTTCATCTTAGAATGTAGACCATTGTGGCGTTGTCCACGGTATAATGTGCCCAACATGTTGCTTTAATTAACTCATTTATACGTACCAATTTTGATTTAAAATTGCACGCCCCCAAAATTAATTAGAAAATAACAAATTTGACAATCCATTGGACCCAGCCTTATAAGACTAAGTTTTAATAAGCTATTAGGCAATAGTTTCAGAATACGAAAAAAGTAAAAAACACATAATATCATTTGTAAAGACGTGTACCTTAATGTACCAAAAGTTTTGGTATGTTTCCACTCCATCTTATGGGACCATTAATTTTGAGAAAAGACAAAATCCCACTTGTAGTCTTTTAATTATTGCTTATTACAAAATTTAGTTCTTAATTGTTAATTTTAAGAAATTTTATTATTCAACTGTTTTAAAGGTTATCAATTCAGTCCTTTTGTGACGTTAATTTAATCCTTTAATTGTTTAACACTAAAATTAAAGAAAAATTGAGTTTACACCTTTAAAATAATTGAATGATTAAATTTCTTAAAATTAATAATTAAAGACAAAATTACATAACAAACTAACAATAATTGGTGGGCAGCAAAGTTTTTAGTTTTGAGTGGGTATCTTGGCCTCTCATTTTGCATATACAAATGGCAACAATTAATGCAACTTTGTGCAATTCAAGCCGGATGTTGCTTTCCTTAAGTATAGCAGACAGATAATCAATTGCATGTATGACCTGCAATACTATTAATTTTTAGTTAATTTTTACTAAAATAGCGCAATAATAGGACAGTACAGTTGGGGTGAAATTAGATCCATGTACAAGTTATTTGTAGTAGTGTTAGTATTTACACCAAAACGCTTCCAAAGTTCAAAGAATCTAGCTAGATACAATCATCAAGTATTCAAGTAACAGCTCCAAGTTGAAACGTTTCGTAACACTCATGCTTTTAGATTTGGACTTAAAGATTTTGAAATTGAAAGGGAATATATCCCGGATCTACCGACCCTTGCGTATTGAGCACTAGGCCGGATTTGACTCCGGGCGTATAGAGAGTCGTTTTCCGACCGGGGCTGACCTAATTGGATGAATCGCCCCACCCAATCCAGAGATAGAACTTCTTCTTAACTTAATGGGTCTATGCTCGAAGACTCTTAGGTTCAGTCCCGGCACGACCGCTCGGCTTGGACACCGCGGAAAGGTGCGTCATCCGCGACCGTTCTCCACTGAGAGCGGTCGCGGATTGTATTTTTTATTTTTTAAATATAAGAGTGATGATTATTGAGAAGTGATGAAATTGGACATTGGAATTGGTTAAACAATGCTTGGAAAGTTTGAAACTGATAACTTTTTTTTTTTTTTTGGAGTATTGTTGACCCTGTTACATATAGTATATGTTTATATAGATACTTTCTCAACCAACTGAAGCCCAACGAGTTAATACCGTTTTCACTGAGGTCCGAATCCATGACCTCCCACTTGGGAGAGACAAATTATGCCGTGGAAACGTGTCCACTATGCATGGTGGACACATTCCCAAAACGGCGTCGTTTTCGGGGAAAACAACTCCACTATGCATGGTGGACACATATATTTTTTGTTCGATGACCCAATTGTAATGTGGTGTGCAGTTGAGTAGCCTATTTAATCCTTATTCATATAAAATATAAAATGCAAATGTAAAATAATTAACATATTAAAACAGATACAAAATTGAAACTTAATATAAGGTATAAACAAAATATAACAAAGTAATTCTTTTTTTGAATGCTGCTGGCTTCTATTACAATGTAGTATCTGTTCATATAACACCTCCACTGAGGCTCAAACTCACAACCTTTCAAATGAAAGTCCAACCCGAGTACCATTAGTAATTCAAAATAAACATAAAACATTTTTTTTAAAACAATAAAAAAAATAGTTAAATAGAATAACAAATTTAAACATAGTAAAAATTATAAACAATATAACAAAATTAGAAAAAAATGGAAACATTTTCATCACCCCTAATACAATGATAGTTGGTAAGGATCAATAATATTATGGCTGGTCACTTTGAAAGTTGAGATACCATATATAAGTGATCTTGGATCGATTACAATTTGAAAATTAAAAGACCAAATCAATTTAAAAATTTAGAACTAAAAATGACAAAATCACTATACAATCCATATGGCATAAAAATCTCATGTCCTTCCTACCGCAGCTGCCAATGTTGCGATCAGGGACAAAGTAATCCTCGTCCATATGCTCTAAGAAGCATCCTCGTCTTCGACTTTGAGAGCTTTTTATTTTTATTTTTTTTTATATTAATTTTTTTTTTCACAACAACAACAGTAGGCATCCAAATTACCAAAATTCATTTACATTTCATGAAATAAATTAATTTGAACAATAAAGGACATTTTGACAACACCCAACATGTTGCTTCAATTAATTTATCCATACACACACCAATCTTGATTTAAAATTGCACCCGAAAATTACTTTAGAAAATTAAAAAAAGTAAGATCAAGCTTTTAATAACCTACTATGCAATAGTTTCAAATCAGAAAAAAAAAAAGTTATATCATTTGTAAACATTTGTACCTTAAACTAGCGACAGTGATGTGACTTCAAAAGTTTAAGAGTAAATATCTAAAATAATTCATCGACTATGTCATAATTTACAAATTAATCTCCGACTATCAATTTTACCAATTTCGACTATCGATTTTACCAATTAAGTCTTCAACTATTTAATTTTTACTCAATAATTCACAAATCAATTATTCGTTGAGAACCATGAGTAAGAATTGAATAGTTTAGAACTTTATTAAGTAAGAATTGAATAGTTGAGGATCATATTGAGTAAAATTGAATAGTTGAGGATTTAATTTGCTAAACTTAATAATCGAATATCAATTTGTAAATTTCGTTATAATCGAGGGACCACTTTCGGCATTAACTCAAATTTTAATTCCATTAAATTGAAATTGTAGCATTGGGATTATGATTGTGACTGTGCCAAAAGTTTTGGTACGTTTTCTTAGCATCTTATGGGGCCATCGATTTTGAGAAAATTAATATCCCACAACGTAACCAAGGACGAACATGTAAGATAATTTCTTGGCAGCAAACTTATGGCGGTGTTGAGTTTGTTTACGTGGCTATCTTCTCCTCTCATTTTGCGTATACAAATGGCAACAATTAATGCAACTTTATGCAATGCATTTTGCTTTCCTTGAGGATAGCAGACATATAATCATCAGCAATTATACTGACGAGTGCGGTCATCATAATCCAAATCAGCAGATATTATATTGTGTTTAAACTGACACTGTTTTACGCATTATTTTTATTATATTATCAAATAAAATTGCAATTGAATTGAAATGAAATTGTAGTTGTGTTGAAATTAAACTACAGCGTATACAAAATGAAAATGAAAATGAAAACAATTTCATATATTTGAGTATATATTTTCCAGCGAAATTATAGTTATATCAAAATAATATTGTAATTATAATTTAAACTGGAGCTAAGATTTGAAGATGACGATGATGAAGCAAATTTTAGCTTCAATTTTGAAGATTAACACTTTTTTGTCAACTCTAAAGTACTACATGAACATAATATTTTAGGTAAATAAAATAATATATGACCATGTAGGTGTTGAATAATATTAGCAATGTACTTTATATGTTAGAATAATGTACATTATACTTTAGAATAATATACGTTATGTTTTAGAATAATGTACATTATGAATTATATAAATGTATGTTTCAGTGGATCGCTTGAAAAAAAAAAAAAATTACACGAAACATTGTTTTTGAACCGTGGTCCGTACAACTGTGTGGACCACATTCCACGCAATAACTATGGCTATTTAATGTAATCTGGCATGCATGCTTTTAGATTTGAACTTTCGGCTACTTTGACCAAATTTGTCAATCTGTTGGATTGAGCCTGCTAGGCTAAACTACATACTCCTAATATTTCACAAGTCATGTTTAATTTAGTTATATATTAGGATTTGGACCAAGCATTATTAATAAGAAGATAATTCGGAAAATTAGGAATTGCTTAATTTGCAGTAATGCTGTGTTGGGAAAATTAAGGAATTTTGATAAAAGCTTGTAACTAAATGGTTTCAATTAGCTAGCTAGGCTTGAGAAAAGAAAATAAGAATTCCCAACCGGTAAACTGAAAAAAGGACAAAGAAAAATGAGGTTTTTAAACTTTAGGGTATATTTAACTCTCATTTTTATTCATGTTTATTAGGAATGTACCATATAGCAAATAATTATAATTATTGAATTTGATTGTATCTCATTATTCCTATTTGATTGTATCAAATAAATTTGATTGTTTTGATCACACAATGTTCAGTGTTATGCTACTAAAAAATGACAATAACGTATTCTTCAAGTTTAACCCTTCATTTTTCAGTTTTTCTTGTGAAAAATCGAATCATTAGCGAAGTCCGGCCTCCTCAAGCTAAGGGTATTAGTTCGGGGGGTCTATACAAGTTCCTATCATAGAATCCTGTTGCTCTTCTTTCAACTAAAGCATCCCTTCAAGTTTGACATTATCGTTTAGGTCATCCTCATCGTCGTGTTCTAGATCTTATTTTGCAAAGTGTCATGTAGTTTGTTCCTCCAAGTCTTTAGATTCCTTATGTACTTCGTGTCAGTTGGGGAAATCAGTCGGCCGATTCCCTCTGGCATGTGTTTTTTCTTCAAGTTATAAAATTTTAGATCTTATTCACACTAATATATGGGTCCTTCTCACTTCATCTCATCGGAAGGGTGGTGTTATTTATTATTATTTTTTTATATATTTAATTTGATGATGATGATTTATCTCATTGTATCTAGTTTTACCGTATGAAACAAAAATCTGATATACATTCTATCTTTACAAAGTCCAAAGCTCTTGTTGAAAGACAATTTTCAACCACTATCAAAGCCATCCAATCTAACATGTGGGGTGAATACCATAATTTAGATACTTTATTCTCTACTCTAGAGATAGTCCAATTCATAGATATATAATCTTGCCCACAAACCCACACTCAAAATGGTCCAGTGAAACGGCATCACCGTCACATTGTTGAGATAGGCTTGAGCTTGCTTGGCCATAGTTCTCTTCATCCCAAATACTAGCATTATGCATTTGAGACAGGTGTGCATCTAATCAATATGTTACTGACTCCTAGGAGTTTAAGTCTCCCTACTTTAAGACAAATTAAAGGATTCAATTAAGTTCAAGGTGAGGACTACATTGACACTTTCATTCCTCTTGTGAAGCCCACTACTATTCAGCTAATGATTGCTCTTGTTGTATCTCATGGTTGGTTAATTCGACAGTTGGATGTTCATAATGTCTTAGTCGGCAAAAACTTGTGTGAGACCATCTCGTTGATCTTTGTCTGTGACAGGGGTCGAGTGAAGATGAAAATGTAATACTTATACTGGTATGTGTAATACTAATCAAGAGTAAAGTGTTTGTTAGTTATTAGAGAAAAGTGTAATAATTTTAAGGAAAATTGTAATACTTTTATATTTGGATTTAAAAGTATTACATTTTTCCTGAAAAGCTTACATTTCCCTTATAGGTAACAAACACTTTATTTCTAATTAGTATTACATTTTTCATTTTATAAACATTGTAGTTTCATTTCAGTACAACTAAAGTTTCATTTTGTTTAAACTACAGTTTCATTTGACATTATACATACAATAGTCAGTGAGACCTCTTATTGAATATCATTTTATACACACTGTATTCTTATTACAACACCACTAAATTATACTCCGTAATTCTAATTCAATTACGGTTTCATTGGACAATATACACTCAAATATGCGAAACTGTTATTCAATTTCATTTTATATACAGTGTAGTTTCATTACACCACAACTAAAGTATCATTTTTTTAGTACACTAAAGTATCATTTTGATATAACTACAATTTAATTTGACAATATACACTCAATATGTGAGACATGTTACTCCGTTCCTTTTTATACATACTGTAGTTTCTTTTCAGCAAAACAAAGTGTCATTTCAATTCAACTACAGTTTTATTTGACAATATACACCCAATATGTGAGACATCTTATTCAGTTTAATTTTATACATACTGCAGTTTCATTTCAACACAACTAAAGTATCATTTTAATTAAATTACAATTTCATTTGATAATATAAACATAATATGCGGCTTTCAAAAAAAAAAAAAAACATAATATGCGAGACAAGTTATTCAGTTTCATTTTAGATATATTGTAGTTTCATTTTGTTTTGAACACACAAAAAATACAGAATTTGTTAAAATTTAACGGCTGTAATTTCTTTACTTAAAGAAACGGCGCCATTTGCGGACCATCGTCCACACAGCTGTGTTGACTATGGTCCACCGTATAACAACCGCGGTGGGCAAAACTATTGCTATTTAATGTAATCTCGCATGCATGCTTTTAGATATGAACTTTCGTGCTACTTAAACCAAATTTGTCAATCCGTTGGATTGAGCCCGCTAGGCTAAACTACACACTCCTAATATTTCACAAGTCATATTTAGTTATATATTAGGTTTTGGACCAAGTATTATTAATAAGAAGATTATTCAGAAAATTAGGAATTGCTTAATTTGCAATAATGTTGTGTTGGGAAAATTAAGGGATTTTGATAAAAGCTTATAACTAAACGGTTTCAATTAGCTAGCAGGCTTGAGAAAAGAAAATAAAAATTCCCAACCAGTAAACTAAGGGGGGTGTATTCAATCATGACTTTTGTAGAGTTTTAAAGACTTTTAAAATGATAGATTTTAATAAACTTTGATTGACTTTCATAGAGTCGTTCAAAACTTTTTAAAACTTTATAAGACTCTAAAAAAGTCTATATAAAAAACATTCATAGACTTTTATCAACTTCTTATTTTAAAAAGTCTACAAAAGTCATTGAAATTCTAAATTGAATACATCCTTACAAACTTTCAATGATTTTGATTCTTATCATTTATATATAATTTTCTTACAAAACATTTATAATATATAATAAAATTCTTCTTATTATATAGTTCTTCACCCATATCAACATTATTGATGGATATATTAGGAGAAGAGACTCGCGGCAAACCGACCCGAGAGATGCGGCGACATGCGAAGGGCCTGGGGACCCCAGCGGGGTCCCCGGCGAAGACCTTGGCTGAGGTCTACTACGAGGACCCCAGTGGGGGGACGACCACAGCGCCGGCGAAGGTCAGGGTCAACCTGGGCGTCGGCCACGTCCCCACGTGACTCGGCCAATCTCCGGCGTGGACCTCAGGCGAGGACTACCACTGGGGTCTCCCCGCGTGACTCGGTCAACCAAGATCCAACCGCACGCCCTATTCTCTTGGGGTCGGTTGGGAGGATTGCTTAGTATAAAAAGACATCTCCTTGTCTTTGTTAGGACATCTACATTTTATATCACTACTACACTCTTTGTAATTCCCCTACAAAAAGATCATTAATACAACGATTGTCCCCGTGACACACACATTCATTGTCTTTTCCTATTTATCATTTATTGGATTTAGTGATTCGGGTCTATCCCGGGTAATTAAATCCATCATTGGTGCTCTTGTTGAGAGTTGACGTACAAGCTCGAGCGTGCTCCATGTTCCACTAGTTATGGCAAGGTCGAGGTCCAACTCTCGCGGCTCCCGTAACACCCGTGCTTCCCCTACCGGGGGTGGCCTCAACGAGACCACCAGTCAGCAACGAACCCTTTCTTTGTGGTCGGCGGGTGACCTCAGAGATCACCTCACCCACCACCGTAATGCTGCGTTGGCCCCCCTCCTCCTCCAAATCTCGCTCTTTTCCGGGAGGGGGCGGCTGCCCCTGCAGTAGGCCTCAGTCACACCGGCCCGCCTCGCGGAGGGGCTCCAAGGAGGTACGCAGATCGGCCCGGAGGCCACCCTAAGGGTGCCGACCCCGCCTCCGCCTCCCTCGAGAGGGCGCAGCACCCAAGCACATGACCACTTCACGCGTTCGGCACCCCGGTCGAGGGCAGGCCAACTCTCCCCGACCCCTTATGCCGGGCCTCAACAGGGACATCATCACCCACAGGCTCGCCGTCGACCCCACAATCAAGCCGGTGCAACAATGCGAGAGGTACCTCTCCACAGAGAGGAAGGAGCTCAAGAGGAGCTCTTGACATTCCCTAACGGTAGTATCTGGGGGACGCCCCCGCTCCCTACTAGGGGACCTACTCAGCCCAACCCCTCAACCTTGGTCCCGAATAAATCTCCAACATTGCCCGGGTGGAGGACCTCAAGAAGTCCAATTCAGAGGCCTACCTGGTCCTCCCCGTGCAAGCTCGAGCTCCCTACTGGCTAGACCACCTAAGGAGTATAAGAAGACAGGCGTCCTCCCCAAGACGAGGTGGACCTACTTGGCTTGGCCCCTCAACCTCGGCCCTGAACACAACTCTAAGATAGCCCGGGTGGAGGACCTCAAGAAGTCTACTTCAGAGGCCTACCAGGTCCTCCCCGTGTAAGCTCGAGCTCCTTACCTACCTACTCCTCGAGGACACATTCCACGGAAGACCCTACAACGGCACCCTACTACACTACCTATACCCCAAGGAGGGTCACAAGTGAGACCCCATTCTCCTCGTCCTGCGACTTTGAAGCCCGAACCCCCTCTGAGGTAGCCGTACCTTCCCCCTGGACAGAAGAATACGACTCCAACCTAAACGAGGGCAACCACCGGACCTCCTCATCGAGAATTACCAATGCCAAGCTAAGGCCTACCACGACAGGCGTGGTACTTCCAATATTTATATCTTGTAAGGTGGTCTGCCCCCCCTTCAACTTCAATAAACGCAGTAAAACTTCGCCATGGACTCATTTTTCACTATTCCGGGAGGGGTGGAGGTACCCATCCAGCCTCTTCGGTTACCCTAAGGGGGTAGGAGGCCCGACCTCGTGTACTGTAGAAAACTAAAAAGGAAGAAGCTATGGACACTAACCTCGCTCCTTGTTTCTCTGTTTATTGTGTGTGTTCCTTGACAGCTTACAACCCAGATATATATACTATAACAATGGACAGTTTCACAGACTTTTCACCTCCTAGCCTATTATTTCTATGCCTTTCATCTTCTATAACTGCTTATTTCTAAGACTCCCCCTCAAGCTGGAGCATAGATATTAAGCATGCCCAGCTTGTTACAAATATATTCAACCCTGTCCCTACTGAGCCCTTTAGTGAACAAATCAGCTAGTTGATCGCCACTACGAACATGAGCCATAGAAATTAAGCCTTGTTGAATCTTTTCACGCACAAAATGACAATCTACCTCAATATGCTTGGTACACTCATGGAACACTGGATTATTTGAAATGTGTATAGCCGCTTGATTATCACACCATAAACGTATAGGCTTTACCACTTCCACACCAATCTCTTTCAACATATTGTGCACCCAAGTTATCTCACATGTGACATGAGCCATTGCCCTATACTCAGATTCCGCACTGGACCGAGCCACAACAGTTTGTTTCTTGCTTTTCCAAGAAACCAAATTACCTCCTACGAACACACAATATCCTGTTGTAGACTTCCTGTCGCTCAACGAACCTGCCCAATCAGCATCTGAAAAAAGCCTCAACTCTCATATGTCCATGATCAGCATATAGAATGCCTTTACCGGGAGCATTCTTGAGATACTTTACAATTCGAACTGCTGCTTCCCAATGAGCTCGTGTAGGTACTTGCATGAATTGACTTACCACACTGACTGGAAAAGCAATGTCCGGACGCGTAATGGTGAGATAGTTCAACTCTCCCACCAACTTCCTATATCTTTCTGGAGAGTCAAAAGCCTCCCCCTCACCAGCCACAAGTCTAACACCCTGCTCCATAGGGGTCTCGCATGGTTTTGATCCCAACAACCCAGTATCATCAAGCAAATCTAACACATATTTCCTTTGGGAAAGAAATATCCCTCTCCGAGAGCGAGCAACTTCAATCCCTAGAAAATACTTCAATACTCCCACATCTTTCGTGTGAAACTTTTCTTTGAGAAAAGATTTAAGAGCTTCAATTCCCACTGCATCACTACCTGTGATTACTATATCATCAACATAAACAATCAAGAGAATGCACCCAACATTAGTGTGCTTGAAAAAGACAGTATGATCACACATACTCCTTTGCATACAAACTCAATAATCACACTACTAAACCTCCCAAACCAAGCTCGTGGTGATTGCTTCAAGCCATATAGAGACTTCTTCAATTTACACACTCTCCCAGACTCCCCCTGAGCAACAAACCTAGGAGGTTGCTCCATGTAGACTTCCTCATCCAAATTACCATGCAAAAAGGCCTTTTTGACATCTAGCTGATACAAAGGCCAATGTTTAGACGCAGCTAAGGAAATAAAGATACGTACTGAAGCTATCTTAGCGACAGGGGAGAATGTTTATGTATAATCAACACCATAAGTCTGTGTATATCCCTTTGCTACTAAACGAGCTTTAAGTCTAGCCACAGACCCATCAGGATTCATTTTCACAACATAAACCCATTTGCAACCAACTGCCGTTTTACCGGCCGGGAGAGGTACTAAATCCCAAGTATGATTGTCTTCAAGAGCAACCATCTCTTCCTCCATTGCGTGTCTCCACCCATCATGAGCTATTGCTTGACTCAAAGTGTTTGGAACTGACACAGAATCTAAACGTGATACGAAGGTACGAGATGATAGTGGCAAATGATCATAAGAAACAAGAGAGGAAATAGGGTTTTGACAACGACGTTTACCTTTACGAAGGGCAATGGGAAGATCCAGGTCATTTGACGAAGATTCTGGTAAGGGGGGAGTATCCACTTGCGGTTCAAGCAGTGCCACTACATCTCTCGGCCGTCGAGTATAAACCTGTGTAATGGGGGGCCTAGAAACAGACTCGACTGGTATAGTAATAGTATATGTAAGGAAATCATTATCTGGAGTAGACCCATACCCAGACGATCCCACATCCCCAGAGAACACCATGTTTTCAAAGAAAGTAACATCAGCTGACACTAAATACCGCCCCAAGTTAGGTGAATAGCACCTATAACCCTTTTGAGTACGCGAGTACCCCAGGAATATACACTTATGTGATTTAGGATCAAGTTTCCTGCGTTGAGAACGAACATCCTGGACAAAACAAGTGCATCCAAATATTTTTGGTGGGAGATGAAAGAGAGGTTCTGTTAGATACACCAAAGAATAAGGAATTTGACCTTTAAGGACAGATGAAGGCATCCTGTTGATCAAAAAACACGCAGTATGAACAACATCAGACCAAAAAACCTTAGGCACCTTCATTTGAAACAAAAGTGCCCGAGCTACTTCTAACACATGACGGTTCTTTCTTTCTGCCACTCCATTTTGCTGAGGGGTATACGCACACGAGGACTGATGAACCATCCCATTTTGGCTCATATAAGTGGAAAAAGGTTTAGAGAAATACTCTTGTGCACTGTCACTTCGCACACACTTAATACTTTTATTAAACTGGGTTTTGATCTCAGCACAAAAATTACAAAAAATTGTAAACAACTCATCTCTAGATTTCATAAGATATAACCACGTACACCTAGAGAAGTCGTCTACAAATGTTACGAAATATCTAAACCCGTTCTTCCCTGTGACATGACAGGGACCCCAGACATCAGAATGAACAAGATCAAATATAGATTGTACTCTTTTATTGACACGAGGAGGATAGGAAACCCGACAATGCTTAGCAAACTCACACGACTCACACTGCAAAGTAGACAATGACTCTAAACCAGGAAACAACTTCTTTAGGATCGACAGTGATGGATAACCATACCGACAGTGTAGTTAAAGAGGAGAGGTATCACTCAACATGGCCTTGGACGGAGATACAGACTGTTCCAAAACATATAGTCCTCCGATTTCCTTCCCCTTACCAATAATCTTCTTCGTCAAAAGATCCTGAAATAAACAATAACCCGGGAAAAAGGAGACAAAACAATTCAAAGTCCGTGTGATTTGGCTAATGGAAAGCAAATTAAAGGGAAACTTTGGAAGATATAATATAGATGACAGAGGTAATGAGGAGGTTGCAACAGCACTGCCTCGACCTAAAACTGGAACAGATGACCCATCCGCCAGAGTAACCATGGCCCCAGGGTTTGATGGAGAATATGAGGAAAAAATTTTAGAATTACCTGTCATATGGTCACTAGCTCCGGAGTCAATGACCCATTGTGTAGATGAAGAAGACACACATGCAACAGGATTACATGTTTGGACAAAGGTGGCAGAAGAAGTCGGTTGATTGGATGGAAACTGGGGTGGAGACTGCATAAGAGAAGACCCCTTCAGTTGATTGAATGCTGCTAACTCTTCATTTGTCATAACCACCATATGTCCTTCAGGCCCAGAGGTTGTGTTAGCAAATCTTTGCTGTCTTGATGGTTTAGGACATTGATTCTTGAAATATCCTGGTTCTCCACAATTGAAACATACCCTTGGTCCTCCACGACCTCCTCCACGGACCCTTCCTCCACGTCCTCGATGGCGACCACCTCCACCGTGACTATTGTACCCTTCATTAGTGTACCTCCCATGCGACACAAACGTACTTCCTTCGATATTGCTGCCTTGTGATATAAAAACGTTTTTCTCGGGGGGGGGGGGGGGGGGGGGGGGGGGGGTTCACCAGTACTTACTGATGCATTCTGTATCTGGGAGAATACTTGATCCAATGATCATAACTCCTTATTATCTGGAGGGCAATCTGTATCTAAATGGTCACCTTTACCCATTCCATCCAAATTAATTTTGACCAAAAATTTCCATTCAGCAAAATTAGACCCATCAGCAGCCGGAACTACATCAATTAATTTAGATGGAGTAGACACAACAGTAATATTTTTGTTTTCTGCCATATTATATACGTGCCCAGAAAAAAAAAAAACACAGCAATACTCCAAGTTCAAGCTGGATATGAAATTATCGCAGTACTGAACCACAGTACTGAATTTCCAGTATCCAATATTCAACAACACTCCAGAAGGCACAAAAAAGACACACATTACTCCAAAAGGCAAAAACAAACAATATTACCGCACAGCAGGTTTGTCTTCTCTCTCGCGAAGGATATGAAGTTGCTTGAAACCTCTTTCTCTCCACTCATACGGACTCTACACTTCACGGCGAGCCCACCGGTGTATCCGCCGTCAAAGATGGTCGTCAAAAAACCCTTCACGCCCCGGCGCGTGAGTCGGGGAGCAGTCTGTGACGGTGGCGCGTGGCTGCTCCGGTGACGTCGCGACTCGAGCTCCAGCGTCGTCCTCCCGTTCCGAGCAAAGCCCACTACTTCACTCTCACCCGCTCTGATACCATGTAGAAAACTAAAAAGGAATAAGCTATGGACACTAACCTCGTTCCTTGTTTCTCTGTTTATTGTGTGTGTTCCTTGACTGCTTACAACCCAGATATATATACTACAATAATGGACAGTTTCACAGACTTTTCACCTCCTAGCCTATTTATTTCTATGCCTTTCATCTTCTATAACTGCTTATTTCTAACATGTACAAACCCCGACGGAAGAGCTCAACGGCCCAAGTCCGGTGACTTGGGGCCGACGGGCTTACCCTAAGGGGGCACGAGGCCCGACCTCGCGTACCAACCCCGACGAAAGAGCATACGGCCCAAGTCCGGTGACTTAGGGCCGACGGGCTTACCCTAAGGGGACACGAGGCCCGACCTCGCGTACCAACCCCGACGGAAGAGCTTAACGGCCCAAGTCCGATGACTTGGGGCCGACGGGCTTACCCTAAGGGGGCATGAGGCACGACCTCGCGTACCAACCCCGAAGGAAGAGCTTAACGGCCCAAGTCCGATGACTTGGGGCCGACGGCCTTACCCTAAGGGGGCACGAGGCCTGACCTCGCGTATCAACTCTGACGGAAGAGCTTAAATGCCCAAGTCCGGTGACTTGGGGCCTACGGGCTACCCTAAGTTGGCACGAGGCCCGACCTCATTCGCCACTTGACGAAAGAGTTCTTGGACCAAGGGGTACCCTTAACCAAGCAACTACAACTACCCAAAAAAAAAAGAAAAAAAAAACTACTAAAGCTAGTCCATGGCAAGAACCACTAAGTAGAGCCCAAACTACAGGTCTGGGCCGAGGCAATGAGGATATTCATCAACTGAAGTCAAACACGGCCAAGGAGGGCGCAGGGGGACTCGAGCTTAGCCCTCCCAAGGCAACCTTAGCTGGGATTGTCCCGCCTAGAGGTGACCTCGACTGGGGCAGCCTCGGCTAAGTGTGGCCTAGAGCCCGATTCTCTCTAACAAGGAGACTACCACATGAGCTCGCCAAAGAGAAGGACGGCTACCTAATGAGCTCGCCTAAGTGGAGGACGGCTACCTTATGAGCTCGCCCGAGAGGAGGACGCATCAAGGAGACTCATGATAGATGTATTAGGAGAAGGGACTCGGGGCAAACCGACCCGGGGGTCGCGGTGTGATGCGAAGGGCCTGGGAGACCCCAACTGGGTCCCCGGCATAGACCTCGGCTGAGGTCTACTACGTGGACCCCAGTTGGGGACAACCTCAGCGCCGGCCAAGGTTGGAGTCAACCTCGGCCGGGGTCGACCTCGTGGTCGCCCTGGTTGGCGTCGGCCTCGGCCAGCTAAGGTTAGGCAGACGCTCGCCCAAAAGTGAACGCATAAATCAAAGTCTCATACACAATGCCAAGGAGTCCAAGACTTGTTAGTGTTCTTGCAGAAGAGAAGAAATCCCGATCGCGATGGAATCACACCAAAGTCGGCCAAAGAGGAAGAAGGTGGGGTGGACGTCTTCCCGTGGGCTTGGGGTCGACCTTCGACTCGAGCTACTCTCTTTCGTTGACAAAGACTCGAAACTCAGAGAGTGGGGGACTCATGATGGATTTATTAGGAAAAGGGACTTGGGACAAACCGACCCGGAGGTCGCGGCGTGATGCGAAGAGCCTAGGGGACCCCAACGGGGTCCCCGGCGAAGACCTCGGCTGAGGTCTACTACGAGGACCCCAGTGGGGGGACGACCACAGCGCCGGCGAAGGTCAGGGTCAACCTGGGCATCGGCCTCGTCCCCACGTGACTCGGTCAATCTCCGGCGTGGACCTCGGGCGAGGACTACCATGGGGGACCCCAGGGCGAGGACTACCACTGGGGTCTCCCCGCGTGACTCGGTCAACCAAGATCCAACCGCCCACCCTATTCTCTTGGGGTCGGTTGGGAGGATTGCTTAGTATAAAAAGACATCTCCTTGTCTTTGTTAGGACATCTACATTTTATATCACTACTACACTCTTTGTAATTCCCCTACAAAAAGATCATTAATACAACGATTGTCCCCGTGACACACACATGCATTGTCTTTTCCTATTTATCATTTATTGGATTTAGTGATTCGGGTCTACCCTGGGTAATTAAATCCATCAATTCTCAACATTATTATTTTTATCCATAGTATGTTGAGACTTATATGCTAATTACTTATATATATTATTAATAAACATAAAAAAAACTATTTCATTAGAAATTCATGACAATATTGAACAATAAAAATTTATAATAAAAGAATTGATCAAATAAAATATTTAAAAATATAATTACATGTTTCATAAAAAATAAAAATGTAATATTAATATATATATATATATATATATATATATATATATATATATATATATATATATATATATATATATATATATATATATATATATATAATTATACTTGATATATTGCTAGGAATCATGCAAAGAACTATTATTTGCAATAGCAATTTGAGACTGCGAACAACAACAAGGTGCTACTGTTTGCAACTCCAAATTTTTGTTGCGAACAGTAGTCCGCTATTCATAGTAACCTGTTGTTAAAAAAAAAAGGAAAAATATATATTACGAATATAAACATAAAAAGAATATATAAAAATCAAAATATATAAGTATTTATATGAATATTATGAAACATATACTAAAATTTGCTTTGTTCATGTATTTAGGGAGAATAAGAGAAAGTTAGGGATAAAAAAAATTCATTAAAAAAATAAAAATAAATATAAACAAGCAATAATGAAGTAAAAATAATATTATTTTGAATTTTTAGAGGAAGATTGTAAAGTTTATTAGGAGGGAGAAAATTGGTAGAGTTTAGGTATGAGGAAAATATAGGATAATGAAGAAAAAAATAATTTTATTACATTTATATGGGTTTATAAAGTTTAAATAGAGAAAAGAAATAGAGTTTAAATAGAGAGAGAAAACATTCAAAGGTGTTAGAAAGAAAATTTTGAAATCTTGGGGTTGATGGTTGGATTTCAACTATTTATATTTGAGAAGGAAAAGTCTACAAAAGTCCTAAAATTAAAAAGTCAACAAAAGTTCATAACTTTTTGAATACCACATGACTTTTAAAGACTCTCTAAAAGTCTTAATCGAATACCACATGACTTTTAAAGACTCTTTAAAAATCATGATTGAATACCGCCTGACTTTTAAAGACTCTCTAAAAGTTTGAATTGAATATCTCCAAACTTTTAAAGTTCATAAAAGTCTTTAAAACTCTATGAAAGTCATGATTGAATACAACCCCCTAAACAAAAAAGGACAAAGAAAATTGAGGGTTTTAAAGTGTAGATATTTAAATCTTATAATAAGCACGCACTTCTAAAGTGAGACATATGTTTCCAAAGCATCTTTAATTAGAGGGTATTTGGTAAGCTTCAAGAAGAGTTTGGCCTATTTGGTAAATGGCTATTAGTTTATTGGATTAATTAGAGGGTATAACTAGTTGATATGACTAGCTGATTGCAGAAATGTGTTTGGTATGAGAGAGAGAGATTTTTATAGTTGTTCGGCTGTTAACAAATTACACCACCAAGTTTGTCTCCTTGATCACTAAGCTGGACAACAAACTTGCACGTAGGTTTTTCAACTTCTCCAAGTTTACAAGGTTGCCTCTATGCAGTTACAAGTTAACTTCATCTCTACCAAGGACGAAATAACTTATATTTTCACTAAAGATTTGGCCTCCTCACATTTCTGTGTGTTGCATCACAAGTTTCGTATTGCTTCTTGCCTTCCTTCAACTTGAGGGGAGTATTATGAGTACTATTTGTATTAAGAATGTACTATATGTCATTTCCTTAATAAGTTAATACCCATTTTGATCCCTCGACTATTAAGTATTGCTTAATTTAGTCCCAGACTTTGTAATTAAATTACCCAATTTATCAGGACTATGTGGTCTAATGGTACCCTGGTTGGACTTCCATTTAGAAGGTTGTGAGTTCGAGCCTCAGTGAAGGCGTTATTAGCTCTTTGTGTTTCAGTAGGTTGAGAAAGTATATGAACAGATACTAAATTGTAATAGAGCCAGTAGCATTCAAAAAAAAAAAAAAATACCCAATTTAATCCTCTAACTTGTAAAATCAACTCAATTTGGTCCTCCGTTACAAAAGGCATCCAATTACCATTACTTTGAGAGGCAAAAACGTCAATCACCGTTCTAAGAACCCTTCCTCAGGCCATCCCTCGCGTAAACACTCCCTTTTTTTCTTTTTTTTTTTTTTCTAATTTGATTACATAGCATTCTCAGCCCTAGATTTGCGCTACCATTCTCAGCCCCTGTAACACCCCACTTTCTTATCTCTTAATTACAACCCTAAACAGTCATTAACATAAACTAAGCAGCGGAAATAAACTAAAAAGATAACTAGTGGGAGTGTCATCGCCACAACCACCACTCCAAGGTGATTGCACAGACTAAGGGGTGAAACTAGAAATAAGATAAAAATCTGACATCCATAAAATACTGGAAACATAAGGGGGAAAAACGTCACCCCAAAAGTCTACAACATCCTCAAAACCATAATATCGAAATAAGTCTAAAATCCATAACAAGTCATCAATAACTAGAGTTTAGACATCTCTAACTACGACACTAATCTAACTCGATCTCTTCTCACTGCTGGGCCCACCTGAAAGGGGTTTTGCAAGCAACACATAGACAAATAGGAAAACACCCGTTAGCACGAAGCTAAGTATAACCACACTCAACCCTGCAAAGTATTCTAGCATTTACTTTGAAAACATTTGATTTCTTTATAGCAATAAGCTCATCTCAAATCATCTTTAGATTTATCACATTCTTTCTAGATGCTTGCACCCTATAATATCAGATGGCATGCTCATATATGTATAAGACTGTTCACGTAGATTCATCAACATATAGACTTCTCAAATAGCTTATCAAGCAATTCATGCTTACAGATATGTTCATGCTAAAAGACCATATAACAGGTGTTCACATGCTTTCACATTCTTATCACATACTTGATAAGTAGAGCTTCTAGTACGACAAGATAATCATGCTCAAAGGAATATCTTAAGTCAAACTTCTCGTTATAAAATCTCATACGATACTCTACTCGCATGCAATCAAGTATAACACTATAATCATACTTCTTATGCAATCTCATGCAATACTATATACATTGTCATATGCAATCTCGTGCAACTATATACTCATACTCATATGCAAACTCATGCAACAATATAATCATACTCTTATGCAATCTAGTGCAATAAATATACTCATGCTCATATGCAATCTCGTGCAACAATATACTCATGCTCATATGCAATCTCGTGCAACATTATAACCATACTCTTATGCAATCTAGTGCAATAATATACTCATGCTTATATGCAATCTCGTGCAACATTATAATCATACTCTTATGCAATCTAGTGCAATAATATACTCATGCTCATATGCAATCTCGTGCAACAATATATATATAAATACTCATACACTCTTTTATAAAATAGAGTACTTTCTGTGGAGGTCTCTTTGTTACTTTCTTGAGTCTTTCTTGACTCTCTTTCTTTCACTTGAGTCTCTTTTGACTCTCTTTCTTGAATCTCTATTGACTCTCTTTCTTGAGTCTCTGTTGACTCTCTTTCTTGAGTCTCTGTCGACTCTCTTTCTTTCTCTTATACTCGTAGACGGCTTAGGGTTTCACCGAAGGGTGAATTACCCCATCGGAAACGGCATAAATTCGACCCAATATCTCCTACCGTCTACGGAACCAATCTCGTGGTTCAAACTTTGTGGAATCAGGTATCGAACTATTAGTGTGCACACCCCCTAACCAGGATTCCAAGCCTGGCGGGCAGTTTCCAACCTCGTAACGTGGGAATACGCCGCGCTACATATACTGGGACCGCAATGTCCATAAATATCTCCCGAGAGGACATAGTCCAAACGGTATCCTCCAAAACCTCACCAATATAGATAATACATAAGTATATCTCTCATGCATCAATCCCATGCATGCAACAACTCTACTACTTCTCAATGCATCAAAGAATGATATACCACATGCTTATGGTTTTTGAAAGTAATACTTGGGCTCACGTTGGCCCTTTATGCACTTTTGAAATATGACATATGTGGGATGTCAAAATACTCTATAACATGCTTCTAAACCATGTATAAAATAACATGAAGTACTCAAGAATTCAATATCATGCTCGGTTTGCATCATAGCAAATTCTACACATTCCAGCAACAAAATATGCTACATTTCTCATTGATCAAATATCACAATCTAGTCATGCTTTCATAATAAATCATATTCTCAAAGGATCATGCTTGTATAATAAATCATACTCTCAAAGGATCATGCTTCTCTACTCAATAAAATAACATCAGATTTACAAAGCCAAGCATTCTTCATATACAGAGAACTAAGCAAATATGCACTGTGTGGAAATTCTTCAACAAATCCTTCACATCTTACTCATTTTTAATCCAAATTCAACGAAATCAAAGCCAAAACGTGCGTCGAGACGATCCCGAAGAGCCGAGCCACAAGGACCCGTAACACTCGGCCCGAAATGACACGTAGCTGAGCCACAAGGGCCTGGCCACTGCACAAATTCTCCTTAGAATCAAACTCAGGGACTTGGGGCGGGACTCCTCAAGAGCCGCCCCATGAGCCCCGTTACTCCAACGGGACTATGCGGAGGCCCTCCTCTAGGGCCGTGCCCTAGTCCCGTGTAGCTACGGTCCTAGCCGGCGGCCCTCCTGATGGGCCGTGGCTAGGGCGGCTGGTCTGAATCTGGTGCACCCTGTGTGTGCACCAGATGGCAATTTCATCTGCAAAACTCAACCAAACAAGTCCAAAACAATCTCAACAACTCACAAACAAATATTAGATCACTTTTAAGCATAAACACAACAAAATCTCATAGTTTCTACTCATTTCTACTCAATACTAAGGTTTCACAGAGCCAAATTTTAAAGAGGAATCCATGGGGTTATACCTCTTGTAGCTTCTTCTTCTTATGTGGTTCCCTATCCTTTCCTGCTCAGATGCTAACACCTTCACCACCTATTCCCTCACACAAACATAGGTATATGCTATGCTTAATACAACCTCAGAGATGGGGAGGCAAGGGTGGATGATTAAAGAGCAAAAGGAAATTGATAGAGGAGAATGAAAGTTAGAAACATACTGCTTTGCTTCTTCTTTGTTTACAGAAAGCTCAGGGATAGGAGAGGCAAAGAGATGGATCAGATGAAGGTAAGGTGAAATGATTCTATTTATATGGGTGCAAAACCCTAGGTAGATCACCAATGATTGGTGGAGGGCAAAGTGGTCTTTTGGCTTACATCTTTAAAATATCAGACATGGCCTTGTGGTTCACCTTGTATCATGGACCAAGGGCTAGAAATGCTAACTTTAAATACTTTGGGGTTGAAAATGAATTTTCTCAAAAAACTATTTAGATGAACTCTTGTTTAAAATCTTTTTGAATTCTCCTGGTCTCACTCAGATAAATTTCTCGATTTAAATCTTGGTACGCGAAGTACCCGAAAACTTAGGAATTTCGAATAGAATCAAATTTTGGTGTCGAATTAATTTAAAAAAATGTGACGAAAATAATTTATTCAAACATCAATTGATCCCAAAAATTTTTAATGGAGTGAAAATGGCTATTTTGGAATTTCTTAATACCGGATTTATAAAATAAAATTTTGGGTTGTTACAGCCCCAGCTTTGCGCCATTGCTATAAGTTCTCCACGAAGAATGAAGGGAAGAAGCAAAATAGGGAGATTTCTTCATCATCTTCTAGCTCAGTAAAGCAAAGACTACACTTTAGAGAAGTAATTCCAATTCTCCATTTTAATTATGGTAATGATTTAACCGTTCAAACCTCATGGAGTTCTTATAATCTTGGTCGAAGGTTTTGGAATTGTGTTGGTATCAATGTAAGCAATTAGCATTATTTTGAATTTTTTTATAGTTCCAATAGAATTGTGTTGGTATTTAAAGAATTTAAGCAATTGTGTTGGTTCTAAAGAAGTGTGAAATTTTTAAGTTTATTTCTAAGGGTTTAGGATTGTGTTGGCAACCATATTTGTATTTGTATTTTTATTGTGTTTCAAAGTTTCCAGTAGCATGGTCGACAGCCAGTAGTAGTATGTGTATTGGTGTTTCTTGTAAGGTTCCGTAGCTACTTTTTATTTATTTATTTTGAATTTTTAACAAACTTCTTATTCAGTACCTTGTTCATAAATTTCTAAAGGGCATGCACTCATGTGGGTTTTTTGATTGGTTTGATCCTCCAATATGTTCAAGGTCGAAGAAGATCATTCCCGGATTGTTGAAGAGCGTGAACTTATATGAGGAAGAAATTGAGAGGCTCAAAGCATTATTATGAAGTGCAAATGGTCCAAAGAAGCCTAGTTGTGAGAACGACAACAAGAAGTGGCAAGTGATAGTTATGTTGTTCTTGGTAGCAATAGGAGTAGCTATGATTAATATGATAGCAAAGGAATGTGGACAAGCTAGTCATGTTTATAGGTTGTCATGAAATTATGTAATTGCTCATTATTCCATATTTAAATTATTTAAGGTTTCTGACATTGATCAAATATAATGTAAGTTTCATTCCTTATGTAATGTTCATTCTTTATAAGAAGTAGTTACATTGATCGAAAAGTTCATAACTTATACACGAAATACCAGAAGTTGAGGCATGCTCATTGAAACTTGGCAGTTCTTCTATTGGAGGATTCCTCAAAACTTGAACCTCTTGATTATGTACCATCTCAACTGCTATTTGAACTTGTTACAAGATATGGATTAGTACATTAAGTTATTACAACCTCAAACATTAAAATAGACTGTCACAATAACCCAAGCTACAAGTACCTCATGCACTGAATTTTCTTGAACAGGTTAGGATTCTACTGGATTTTCTAGTGCAGTTGCTCAAACATGCTAGGGTTCTACTTTAGTTTAACGCTGTGATGATGGAGTTGGCTAATATGATCAAATGAAAAATTTAAGCAATTAGATAGTTAAAAATAATTAAAGTAGTAATAAACAAGAACAAAAAGTGAATACCACATTTAAAGGACACTTCCTACTATTATGGCCTTTTTGTCTACACTTGGTGCAATGCAAAGTCATATGCTTCCTTGATAAATGAACGCCATCTACTGTTAAGTCACTTGAACTTCTTGGTCTTTTTTGTTCCTCATATACTCCTCTCTTTCTCAATTTTTTAGGTCTTCCAGCTCTTGTAGTGTAAATAGGTGGTAGTGGTGCCATTCTTTGTGTTTTAGGCTATCCATTGGAACCAACCATAGGATTTATGAATCTTCCATACACTACCATTTTGTAACATGAATGAACATAATCAATGGGTTTTTCTTTCTTCATCCATATTAGCAACAACAGCATGTCTACAGGGAATTCCAGCGAGATCCCACTTCCTATATGAACAAATTCTTTTGCCCAAATCAACTTTTTCATGTTCATCTGTATGCATCCCATTCAACATCTGATCAAACTGTATAGACATATATCCTCCAGCAGATTTCTCAATCGCAACTAATTCTTAAAGATATTAGGGCAAATTGGGCCATTCCACTTTCTTGCTTCCTCCTTTTTCTCAAATAATCTTTTCAATAGAATCTCCCTCAAACACTCAAGACAATTTATTAGAGGATTTTCCCTTGCATCTAGTATCATTGCATTAAAACATTCAGATATATTATTCACCAAAATATCACACAAACCCTGTTCATTGAAGTGTGTTATAAACCATTCAATAGGGTGTTTGTTTGACAACCATTCAAGTGCATCTAAATCCAATTTTTTCATCCTTCTCATTGCTGCAGTAAAGTCATTTGTTGTTATAGCCCTAGCAGCACTTCACAATGTGTCCTTAATTGCTTTTCCTAGAAAACTAGTGTTGAATGGAGAACTCCATATTTTTCATATATCTCAAACTAAGGAATATACATATTTATACAAGTAACTATATACTAACTAAGGTAAGGATCAGAACCTAATTACTAAGAATATACACATTAATCCCTAATATCATGCTAAATATATTCCTACCGACGGTAAATATGTTACCGGAGAATATAATCGATTACTACAAGTTGTATTGCTTCAGTGTTTTAGTACCAGAATTAGAATGTGTCGCTGCTCAGCAAAGAATCCCGTACTTATATCAGTCTCCTAACGGTAAGTAACGGTTACATCATAATGAGGAGCCGAGCACTTTATTTCTCTTAAACCATGTCTTGAATGAGGGGTAGTAAATGACTCTGAAGTAAATGATTCTGCACGTTGGACTTCTTGAGGTGGTTCCGAGTCAAGTGCTTGTTGGTGGCCCGGGTTGGGTGCTTGTCCCATTATTCTGCCACCTACCATTTATAATGTCTAACACTCCCCCTCAAGTTGGAGCATAGATATTGATCATGCCCAACTTGTTGCATAAGTAATCTACTTGAGGTCCATTCATGACTTTTGTAAAAAGATCTTCTAACTGTTCTCCTGTCTTCACAAACCATGTAGAGATTAAGCCTCATTGTATTTTTTTTTTTATGAATGAAATGACAATCAACTTCAATATGATTGGTTCGTTCATGAAATATAGGATTGGCTGCAATGTGGAGAGCCGCCTGATTGTCACACCATAGCTTCGCAGGAATTAGAGCCTTGAGCCCTATTTGATTTCACAGGTTGCTTGTGTCATTTCTCTATACTCTGACTCTGCACTCAACTGTGATACAATATTTTGCTTCTTGCTTGTCCACGAGATCAAGTTCATACCAAAGAAGACACAAAATCCGGTAGTAGATCTTTGATTCTCCTTAGACCCTGCATAGTCTGCATCTGCAAAGCATTCAATCTTCATATGTCCATGGTTTTGATATACAATTCCACACCGTAGAGCCCCTTTCAAGTAGTTCAAGATTTGTTTTACAGCTCTCCAATGGTCAACAGTTGGAGATGCCACAAATTGACTTACAATACTGACTGAGTAAGCGATATCAGGACGGGCTACAATCTGGTAGTTTAGCTTACCAACCAATCTTCTATATCTTTTTGGATCATCAAATGGCTCCCCCTCTTATGTCAATTGTGAATTAGGGATCATTGGAGTATTGCACGACTTAGCTCCCAGTTTACCTATTTCTGTCAATAGATCAAGTACATATTTTCTTGTGGCGAGAAGTATACGTTTCTTACTTCGTATTATCTCGACACCTAAAAAAATACTTTAATGTACCAAGATCTTTAGTCTGGAACTGACTATGAAAAAAGGTCTTAAGGGATACAATACCAGCGGTGTCACTTCCAGTGATGACAATGTCATCCACATAGGCCACTAATAGGATAATACATGCTTTAGAGCGTTTATAAAAAACAGAATGATCATACTTTCCCTTCAACATGTCAAGCCTCTTCAATCACTTGACTGAATTTCCCAAACTACAGACGGGGGCTTTGCTTAAGGCCATATAGATATTTTCGAAGTCGACAAACCTTACCATATGAGATTGTGAGATCACACCCTAATCATTCATTGTTTTAATTCAAAGGTGAGATTACTTTTATTAGTTTTTGAGATTAGATGCTTAGTGTTAAAATGTAGGGGTTACAAATTAGTCTTTAAATTCAATCCTTACTATTAATTAAAATCAATTCGATGATTGATATGGGATCTCATGATATCATCTACAAGGGTGGTCTCACAAGATCCAACCCATATATATATATATATAGTTGCGGTTCAAGTGCAAGTGGCGCGCCCAAGACCGAAATGCGAATAATTCAGTGCGCTCCATGTATCTAGATCTAGGTGCACCTTTATTATAACTAGGTGCACCTATGTGAAAGTAGGTGCACCCAATCAATGAATGTTAACAAGTCAAAATTACATGCACTTGTAGTTGAAAGTAGAGGCAAAGTTACATGCACTTGTAGGTGAAAGTAGGTGCACTTGTAGGTGAAAGTATGTGCACCCGATCAATGAATGTTAACAAGGCAAAATTACATGCAAGTAAAATGTATTACAAGTGCATGTAAAATGTATTATAGGTGCAAGTAAAATTTACACTGAGTATCAATACTAAGTGCACCTGCCGTTATAACTAGGCACACGAATGTTAATAAGGTAAAATTACTTGCACTTGTAAGTGAAAATAGGTGCACTTGAAAGTGATTTTACTTGCACTTTTTTTTTTACAAAGATGCACCAGCTACTTGCACTTATAACACATTTACTTGCACCAAAGTTTGAGTTATTTACAAAAATGCCACCACGTCGTTTTTTTTTTAAATTACATCTGATTCGTTGATCTGGATACGTGGATGGCTAGCATGCATTCACATTTCTCTCCTGGGCGCCTATTCGCACAGGAGTGCGACCTTGTGTGTGTGTGTGTGTGTGTGTGTGAGTGAGATTAGCGTCAGTCTCTCAGGATGAAACGGATTATAGCTTAAAGTTTGAGCACTCAAACTAAAAGCTCATTGAATTATAACAAAGATCGAGCACATTGTACAATTTACGAAAGTGTTGGCAGAAATTTCTCATACGAAAAGAGTTGAGAGAGGAAGAGAGAAAAACGAAGATCTTGAGAGTTCAAACTGGATTATATATGTTACATATATATCTGAAATTATTTCAGAAGTTAATACCATGGTTTAATGCTATTTACTTCTCCATCTCTATTAAAAGTTTGGAGAACTTAAATTGGATTTTAAAATAGTTGTTACGACCGTTAATTCTTAAAAAATAAGTTAGATTAATTGGAAAGCAATCAATGCGCGCGAGAGAGAACATCTATGCTATACAATTGAAACTCATTCTAAAAAGCTCTTATATATATAGTGGTGCAAATTCACTCCCCAAAACAATGCGGGACAAGTACGTTTTACAAAGTCTTCTCACCTTAATTTCCAACTCAAATAGTTCTACTTTGAGAACCAATTTCTCATTCACTCACTATCCGTTTTAAGCGTACAATATATCAATTTCTTCGTCTCACTACGAAAAGTGCAAATTCACTTTTATCCGACCCAAATAAAAAATGGACTCCACATATGTTTATACCACAAAATAACCACTTACATGTCATTTTTAAGCTAAAATTCCAACAAAATCAATGCAAATGAACACAATTTCATTTTTCATAATAAAAGAAAAATTATCTACTCACTAAACACACTTTCAAAAAAAAAAAAAAAAAATCTACTCACTAAACACACTCTTTGTTTGTATTCAATTTATTGTTGATGGCGGTAATGATTGTTGATGTTATGATGACCGAATCAAAAAATGCTTAAGAAATTAAAGAAAATTAAACAGTTGATTGCAGATGTTGAGAGTAGATAAATTGTTGGAGACTGATTTTTTTTTCTCCGTTCCAATGATCCAATAGGGTAACTCCCTATTTTGGGATGAGGTTCAAAAATCAAAATCAGGAAGCTCATAGCTGCTGCATTGTAAATTGTTATGCATAGACCACTGGCCATCTTGCATTGTGGATTGTGATTCAAAAATTATTTATCTGTAATTGATATATTTTGTACATGTAGTTAACTATTTTTGTATCTTTTAAATAAATTGAAAGCACTTAACATATTAACTATAGACGCATAATTGCTACATTATAAATTGTTATATCATGGACCACTGTCCATCTTGCATTGTGAATCGTGGTTCAAAAATTATTTATTTGTAATTCACATATTTTGTACATGCAGTTAACCATTTTTGTACTTATAAACAAATTGAAAGCATATAACATATTAACTACAAACACATAATTCAAATACAAAAATGGTTAACTGTAGGCATAGAATATGCCAACTGTAAAACATATAATCTGAAAATTATTTTGGACCAGGGTCCACAGTGCAAGGTAGACCCTGGTCCATGGTATAATTTGGCTTGCATTAGAAAGCAATCATTATTTCATAGATCATGATCCACACAACTAGAATAATAAACAACACTCTTATACCAAACTAAAAGTTCAAACAGATAATGATTGTTATTTTATGCTCAACAATCTCAATCCAAATAAACATATTACAATACAATTCAATTCAATGCAAACAAACAATATTGACGCTCATTTGATTTTTAACTAATACAGTATGACTATGTAATTTAAATAAGCATAAATCTCCAGTTATCGCCTGCTCAGAACACCTCGTGGTTTGATAAAAAAATATAAATATTTAGTGAACCCACGAATGTACCTAGATAATTTGGGCTTTTTCTTTTGTTATTTAATAAGCCAAAAAATAATTCCACATGAAACTTGTCCCATGTTCTGGAGAACCAATAGATATTGTGTAGATCACGGTTCAAAAACGACGTAGTTTAAACTCACTGCAACATACATTTTTATAATTTATAATGTACATATTCTAAAGCATAATGTACATTATTCTAACTCATAAAATACATTATCATACCCCAGAAGTTTTATTATTATAAGACACACATAAAGTACACTATTCTAACTCAAAAAGCTCAACGTCATTGTGGATTGTGGTTCACACGGGCCACAACTGTGTGGAACACGGTCCAAAACAACGTCGTGAATATTATAAGTAAAAATAATATACATTATGTTTTAGAATAATGTATATTATGTTTTAAAATAATGTATATTATGTTTTAGAATAATGTATATTATGTTTTAAAATAATGTACATTACATGCTAAAATAATGAAACTCATATGTGGTAATATAATGTACATTATGTTTTAAAATAATGTACATTATACTTTAGAATAATGTACATTATCTTTAAAATAGCGTACATTATGTTTTAAAATCATGTATATTATGAATTATGAATTATAAAAATGTATATTGTAACTGGACGCTCAAAAAAATAAAATAAAGCAAAATAACATTGTGTGGACGACCAATCGTTATACCGTGCAGTCGTGCACCACGGCGCACATATCACTGTGCGCCCCGCGCCTCTCAAAACGACGTCGTTTTGTTAAGTTGTTAAAAAAAATTCTCTATTTCGAATGCACATAAACTCATAACTGAATACACATAAACTCATAACAGGATACATATAATCTAACATAATACATAATACACATAAATTCTTAACATAATACACATAAACTATAACATAATACACATAAACTCATAACATAATACAGACACATAAACTCTTGATAGAATACACATAAACTCTTAACTGATTACACAAACTCATAACACAATACTCATAAACTTTTAACTGAATACACATAATGAGATTTGGTCTGTTCAGACGAACAGAGTAACGTCAACAAGAAATGCGCGCAGTACACAGACGAACAGAGTAACGTCAGCAAGAAATGCGCGCATTTTGTACTGCACACACATTGCTAGTGGTGCACAATATAAATTGCCGTGACCACGATCTATGCAATTACTATTGGACGGATGGGGCTTGGGCCATGTGAGCAAAGACAAGAGTGGGATTTTTGTCCTTTTCAGCTCCATACAAAATGATGTATAACCGATCTACTTTTATGGTGTCTAGTCTAGTGACCACTGACGGGAAACAGTTGGTTTAATGCAATGCAGGATGACAACACAATAGTGAAGCGCAAACCAAATCGCAATTAATTAGCTCATTCATAGTTCCACATTGAAAATATAAAAGACAATATATGAATTTATAAAGTTATAGGTTAAAGTAAATAATTAATTAAGACAATATATGAATTTATAAAATTATAGGTTAAAGTAACTAATTAATTAGATTATGTCTTTTAGTGTAGCTTAGTCATATATATTATAATTCAGTTGAATGACATTGACATCCATACTTTGATTGTCCCCTTAAGATAAAATATTAACTAACTAATTAATTGAAGTCAATCTAGTCACCTTCACCGAATCTTAAATTATAATATGACTTATGAGTTATTATGAGCAGCATACAACAACAGTAACTCTAGATGGAGGGGGACCAAGCTTAAGAATCTCACCATGGGTTTCAGCCGTTTGCACCTAGGAAGGAATGGAATATATATATATATATATATATATATATATATATATATATATATATATATATAACTGCATCACCAAATTCAAGAAAAGCATACGCTAATTAATTAGGAGAATTTCAGCATCAACTCTGCAACTCCAACTAATTCAGAAACAACTTCCTTCAACATCTCTATTGCCAGGAAGAATAATAAGTGCATGCTTTATGTATTTGTGATTAGATCCACATCCAATGGCATAAACTGCCATTTATGGAACTATATCTAATAATCAGTGGGTGTGTTTTGTTCGCACATGGAAATCGGAATGAGAATGAAAATCAAATACTTGATAATGACAAATTATGCTGTGTAACCGTGTTCACCTTGCAAGGTGAACACAGTATTAAAACTGTTCATAATTATGAATATATAGTTCAAAAATTATGAACATATAGTTCTATAATTATGAACATAGAGTTGTGAACATAATTATGAACATATATTTATGTAATTATGAATATAGAGATATAGAGATTCAAAAATTGTGAATATGGAATTTAAAAATTATGAATATATAGCTTTATAATTATGAACATAGAGTTCTGTAATTGTGAATATAGAGTTCAATAATTATGAATATGAAATTAAAAAATTATGAATATATAGCTTTATAATTATGAACATAGAGTTCTGTAATTGTGAATATAGAGTTCAATAATTATGAATATGAAGTTCAAAAATTATGAATATATAGCTTTATAATTATGAACATATAGTTCAGTAATTATGAACAAAGAACCGTGTCCACCTTGCAAGGTGGACACAGTTCCACAGCATAACGATTGCTTGGTAATGGTATGGGTTTTAGTGAAAGTATTTTGCATGCTCGGTAGTATGGTGGAATTAGAATGATTACCAATATTAATGTTTGGTTATGTACGACCCTATAATGCGAATAAAAGCTTTAAAAATACAAAAACAAAAAATCAACACAATTGACATCCAAAGCACTAATATGAATAAAAAATCAAAACAAAAATTTAAAAGCACTAATCCAAACTTAAAAATCAAATTACCAATATAAGATGGAATGACACCCCTTGTTAATTAGGGAATGGGGTTCTTAATTGAATGAGTAATCAAATCCCATAATTGTGTCTTAAAAAGTTGTCAACCAAACAATAGCTATGATTTTGATTCACATTCCTAATAGAGTTCATTACCAAAATGGTCCCTCGACTATTACAAAATTATCAATTTGGCCCTCGATAATTTTTTTCCTACCCAATTAAGTCCTCGACTTTGAAAATGTTAACCATTTTGGTCCTCCGTTAGATCAGGGGTTAAACATCTGTTAAATTAGAGGGCATTGATGGAATTTCGCAAAATATCTACTTTGATGGTCTCTTGTTCCAGAAGTTGGCCATCCTTGCCTTTGTCGTCACTCCTCTGCGCAACGCCAACAACCGCCGCCTGCAATTCCAATCGCATCGCCGTCGTCGTCACCAAAAAAACCAGCATCGTCTAGCCTTAAGCCACAAATCCCTTTTGTCATCGACTCGAGCTTGAGGAGCAGCGACAACCGGAGTCCAATGCACCGGCGTAGACGATTCGGTTGTTTTGTGCCGGAAAAAATTAAATCCGACGAATAGCTCGTTAGGCAGTAGGTAATTTCTATAACAAACTAAAGTCTTGCTTATAGTTGAGAAAAGATTTCAACAGTCCAAGAAATTAATTCTGTGTTTAATGTTTAGTTGAACTCCAGAAGTTCAAAAAAAAAAAAAAAAAAAAACAACCACGATTAATTCTACCCGTATGAAAAATCAATTGGTGGTGGTAGTGACTCTCACTCCCAGGGAAGTGGTGGTACGCGCTTTGCTCGCTTTGCCTGGAAGATTTCGAGGCCAGGGAAGTGGTGACTCTCACTCCCAGCTTAGTAGCAGATTGACGACGAAGCAGCAAGATCCAGAGACCTTGAGTTCTGCTCCGGCGACTACATCAGTGAACTCCAGTAGCGGTGATGGTCTCCAGTGTTGCAGTAGCAGATCGGCCAGATCCAACGAGGCTCAGCAGCTCTTCTTGGCTTCTTGAGGCAGAACCAACGGCGATGGCAGCAGCTGATCGTCTCCCCACATCATCAACCACCAAGCATGAAGAATAAGGATTCTCTACTCCCTTGAGATCTCCTATGCAGAACACTGAGTGAGAATCTTTGAGATCTCCTATGGAAAAATGGAAAAGGAAAAACAGAGAAATGAAGTAAACGCCCCCTAAGGTTTCTGCAACTATGTAACAGTGGTGAATCAAAGGATGTTGTCTAGTTTGAACAATTGAAAAGAAGAAGGGAGTTGGGCTCAAAGGGGGAAAGGAATCCGGCGGGTAAGTGATCGGGAGATAAACTGGGAAGAAGTGGAGCAAGAAGAGTGGGAAAGAGTTAAGAGCTTGGAATTGTAATCAATGGCGAAAACCTGGAAAAGCCCGATTGTTGTTGTTATGTAAAGAGTGTTGGATTTGCAGAGGAGTAGCTTGTTCAAGAAAGATGAGTGTGTTGAGTTGAGAGGATGAGGCTCAAGAAAGGGTGCTTGGATTCTTGTTTTTCCACAGTAACTCACCACTGGATCTCCCCATCTTTCGGAACTGAACCTTTTTCACTTCCTAAACTGTAATCAAACTCTCTCATCCTCAACTTCTTGAGCTTTGATGAGTGAAGAATGGAAGACAAGAACCAAGCAGAGAAAAGCAAGGATGATGGGACTGTTCATCTTCATTCAGGAAATGAAAATGGTGGAGCTTAAGATGGGCTGATAAACATAATTCACATTTGTTTTAATATGGTATGGACTATGGAGTATTTCATTTTAATAAAAGCTTTAATAAATAAAATATGTAAAATTACCTTTTCGTCCTTAAATCTAACAGCTTATGGATGGAATTTTAACGGAGGACTAAAATGGTTAACATTTTCAAAGTCAAGGACTTAATTGGGTAAAAAATATTGTCGAGGACCAAATTGGTAATTTCACAATAGGCGAGGGACCATTTCGGTAATAAACTCTTCCTAGTATGTAAACCCATGAACCAAACACACCCGGTGTGTATTCCTGAAGCCTGATGTGAAATACTAATACCTGCCAGGGTATGGATCATCATTTCATTTCATTTTTAATAAGCAAATACCAAACCCTTCATTAGTAGACTGCAGTCATTAAATACCAAGTTTAAATAATAATAATAGCCTATAAAAATAGGAGTGAAGTAAATTCAGAGACAAATTGTTTTCAGAGATGGGAAGCTTGACATTGTTTTTGTTAAATGGCATTCTGGTTAGTAAAACCTTTCCTCCAAAATAAAGAAAAAGGTCATATGTACAACTTTTGAAAGGTCATATGTACAACTTCCAAAAGGTCTGGACAGGAGACATCATGTCTATTTATTGAAATGAATTTACAGGTGAAATGGGTTTGATCCCCAATCAGGTAAGTTGATTAAGAACTACATGAAATGGATATGTACAAGGAAATAGTTTCTGAGCAGAGGATGTGCACCTTACAGTCTCTTGCTTGCTTTCATTTTTTTTTTTTTTTTGGGGCAATATTCATTCACTGATGTCGAAGTACTTTGGATCAGATGGATACTGATATTCCACATGTAACTGCAATGCAATGCCAAAATAAGACATCCAACTAAGGTGCATAATAAAGGGCATATGATTTCCACATAATTTGCTACCTTATCCATAATCCATCAAAATGCAATCCAGATGATTAGTTTTTTTTATGGATTAACAGATCTTTTATTTGGGTTTGTCTCATCTAGCTAGGCCTCTGCTTCTTTTCTAGAAAGTTTCTTTAATGAAAATGGATATATAAACGATAATCAAAATGAAATTTTGAATTTTGTACCAAAACAATTGAGAATGAAAGAACATAACGCAGTATTTCTAAAAATAAGTGCATTGAGCCATTGATTAGTTTGATTTTACCATGAATATAATAGAGTTTCATGCATTATTTCTAGTGCAAGGATGAACTAATCAATACAAGATTAAATCCGTAGTATTAGTGAATTTCAGATCTGATCTAGTTCCTAAATAGAGGTTGAAGAATAGAAGCAAATAATTAGAAACTCATTTTGCTCTTGTTAACAGCCTATACAAACTGCAAAGCTGATCAAGGCATTCATCCTAACTCATGACTCATGAGTGCATTTAACGGCAAAAACTCCTATTACTAATCCTTGTACACATGCATATTTACAAATGCTTCAATCAAAAGCAATATTGATAAGACAATGCAAAACGTTATGATACATACCTTGCCTTCATCAGCATCTGAATGACGTTGAGGAAACACGACTCTCATGTCATTGTACAAGTAGAAGCGTCGCTCCCCTTCGATATCCATGCCATTTTTTGTGGGTACAGATGAAGGGTCAGATTTGCACCTCAGAACTGTTTTTGAGTTTCTCTTAGAGTAAGGGCACAAAAACCGGATATGGAGAGCATAGCGCAGAACACCTGTACCAGCTGCATTCTCATTTATCTTTGAAGGGCAATCTACAGATTTGCTGCCAGTTCCACCAAAAGGCCAACCAATGCCCTCTACAACACCGCTACTACAGTCATTTGATTTCCTACAATCTGAAAGTACCTCACTAGATTGCAAAGAATCCTCAGCCTTTGTAACTGGAGGTTGCCTTCCATCACTTTTCCCCTTAGCATCCTTATGGCCGCCTTTGTCCGTGTCCAAAGTTATCTTTTGCCGCAGAAATGTCTATAAATAAAATAGATTTCACAGAGAGACATTCCTTATTAGATGACACACAACATAAATGTGCATTCAGACTTATGAATAGTAGTAACATCCAGAAATCAAAAGTAGACAGTAGACTGAAAAAACTGAACTATGGCCTTCAACAGCTGGATATACAACAAGGATTCAACAGTTAGAAAAATTTGCATCTTTTTAGTTTATATGCATAATGGGCATCCTTATGCTTAAACTATTTTAGTAAGCTTGCAATGAACTACTCTGTATGTCTGGCAACCTTGAATAGGCTTAAATGCTTAATCATAGATAGCATGCACTAAGTACTACTCCATACTTTCCAATTGGAAAAATCATGGCCAACATAAAGACTAGTTAGTACCAACTCAAATAGTTAAATGCCCAACAATTAAGCCAAGAAAGTGAAATTTTACCCCAAATGGGAAAAGGGAAAAAAAAAAAAAAGAATAATTAGAGTAACACAGCAAATGCTGAAATGCATGATACTGGCTTGCCAAATTAAAATGAATGAATTGAGTAATATAGGTGAAATATCTAAATTAATTAGTGTGGTCACTTTTTGATAACTGATTTATTCAATAACACCAGCTCATTCAATCTGATTGTCAGAAGTTCTCATCCTAAAGAAGTATGTTCACTCATAATGAAACTTGTGTAGAGCTTTAGTTCATCTTGCAAACACAAAATGTTTTTATTTAGTTAGTCAATCAACCCACGTAGGCATTAATCTCAAATCTTATTGGAAGTTAGCTACATCAATTCCATTTATCCCATGTAATAATTTTAATAAGTGTTAGTCCATCATAAACCCTTGAGTTAGCATATGTTTCTTTGCAATTAAAATCCATGAAAGTTACATTAGACCTCTTCCTGCCCTCTCCTGTTACCACACGATAAAACTCTTCCTAAATAAAGCCCCATCACCCAAAATTTGACATGCCCAAATCAGATTCACAGAATCCCTCTTAATTTTTCCTCAATAAGGGCACTTTTCCTTTTTTCAAAGTCATTTTTAACATGATCCTTCATTGTATTGCCTCCATTGTTATCACAGTCATCTTGTAAAGAGATACTTCACCATTCAACACTTTCTGCAACAATGTATTGTTGTCCCAGTCATTACTTCATGACCTCATCTGATCAATCCCTTTCCAGTGTCCTTGGAAGGCTGAAGAAATTGAATATATCCACCAATTTATGCATCAAAACTGTATAGAAAGAATGTGAAATTTGTTGAAAACTAAAGAGTTAGGTTTATCTATAGGGTTGTGTCTGTTTATGAATAGGTGTCAGTTATGGGTAGTTATGGGTAGTTACTTACAGTTATGTATTTGTGTATATATATGTACTGTGTTTCTGTATTAGAAACAGAGAGAATACCAATATAATTTCAGTTTTATATTCATTTCCTAGTCTTGATTCTTCATATTGCTTCCGCCTAACTGGCGGGTGGTATTATTCTCCACCCGCCAGGCCATTCCATCTTCCAAATTCAACATGGTATCAGAGCCTACTTTCCTAGGGTATTTCAAACATCAAAATTGTATTTTTCCTTGTGATGTATTCTCCGGTGAAAATTCCAGATTGTTGTTTTGCCCTTGGACCTTTTGGTGAAGTTTGAAGGCTTTTTGGGTTGGTTGCCAAACCTCTTTCCGGGGTGTTTTTGGTATAACCGTATTTGTTTCTTTATATTCGGTATACCATACTTAGTCCCTAGGGTTTTCATGTTTGGCACCTTGTTTATTTCCGGAAGCTTCTTTTGTTATTCACTTATCCTATAAGAGGTATAAACAACAATCATGTGGTTTTCTCGGTATTCATACAACAATCTATGGGCTCTACTACATCCCCTTTGCTGCTCATGATTTGGTTGCTCTGCCGTTCTTGATGGAGATTGTTGATTGGCAAATCCTAGAATGCTTATGTTGCTGTGAGGGTGTTCGTGTTAATCTTCGCCCTTGGTGACTTCATTCCCAAGGTTATTTGTGACAAGCTTCGCCCTGGTGCCTTCATTCCCAAGGGTTGTTTATAGCATTGTTCCTCCGAAGCCATCCAACACTGTTATTCTCTAGCTGCTTTTAATCTTCATTTGTAATGTAGAGTGTATGTTTTAATCCAAGCTTGGAACTTCTAGATGTTCCAGCTTGAGGGGGAGTGTTGAAAACTAAAGAGTTAGGTTTATCTATAGGGTTGTGTCTGTTTATGAATAGGTGTCAGTTATGGGTAGTTATGGGTAGTTACTTACAGTTATGTATTTGTGTATATATATGTACTGTGTTTCTGTATTAGAAACAGAGAGAATACCAATATAATTTCAGTTTTATATTCATTTCCTAGTCTTGATTCTTCATATTGCTTCCGCCTAACTGGCGGGTGGTATTATTCTCCACCCGCCAGGCCATTCCATCTTCCAAATTCAACAAAATTATCCATGTAGTCATTGAGTCTGTCTTGGATGATTTTTGTCATGTTTAGGGTAACCTGCTAATCATGTACAGGGAAGAGAAGTCCGCCAACAATGCAAACATTTTCAACAAGTTACATGCAAAGGGAAGAGGGAAAGGGGGAGGGGAGACCAGTTGATGACTAGACGCATTGTATCAAGACCAAACTAGAATACATTTTGACCTACCTTGGTCCCAGCAGGCATGTCAGTCAAATCATAGTTACAGAAAAATGTATGAATGGGAGTCCTTTCTGGATTGCTGAGAACCTGTCAAATATTTCAGTTATTAATGTAAAACTCATCTTCAACGCAAAAACAGAGCAAAATTATTTAGTAAAAAACAAATAAAAAATAAAAATAAAAATCAATGAATGAAATGCATAGAAGTATAAGACAGGTAAATGTTTAGCGCAGCTGCAGGGCAATCAAAGATCAACTACTGCCAAAAGTTAAAATTATGTTTCTGCACTCTACTTCAGCATGTTTAGGAACAGTCTTCATGCTCTCCAGTTACATTCTCTTAACATATTAAAGACAGTAGAAAAATTATTACAAACTGAAAAATAAATAAATAACAATAACACTATAAGATGAGTGAATTAGTGCCACTTTTGGCCCCTCAAGTATAGTGACATTTCCACTTTTACGCCTTGTTTGGCAACCAATGGTTAGCAGATTGGTTAGCGTAGCGGATTGTATGGGTTTGTAAAAAGATGTTTGGTAAAATTAGTTGTTTGCTATTAGCAGTTAATATGTAAAAAAAGGACCTATAAGGGCATTGCTACAACTACAACTACAACAACAACAATAATAATAAGATTTTAAAAAAAAAAAATCTTAAAAAATAAAAACAATACAAAGGGGAGCTTGAGCGTACAGGCTCCCCTTTGTAATTTTGTTCCCACATCGGTGGGAAATGAAATGAGGGGCATAAGAGGAGCTTCAATGGCCCCCATTGTGTTACTTCCCATCCAATGTTGTCCCACATCGGATGGTAAGTTAAACGGTGCCTCAAGTCTCCTCAATAAATGAGACTTGAGGCCAAAACAATCAGTTTAATTTTTGGGGAAAGAGCTCTCTTTCCCCAAAATGCCAAATCCAAATGCTGCTAAAAGCAGCGTTTGGGGTTTCAGCAGTTTGGAGAAAAACCGCTACTCCAAACCACTGATTACCAAACACCAATATGGCCAAATCTGCCAAATTTTGGCAGAACCGCCATTTACCAAGCAAGGCCTTAGTCTTCAACTATCAATTTGACAAAATTTTGCCCCTTGACTTTTTCAAATCAACCAAATTTAGTCCAAAACAACCAAATGCCCTTACTTTGTGGATATTCCATCATCACCCTTCTGCATTTGAGGATGTTTAAGACATTTTGGATTGAATTTTGTTGATTAAAAAATGTCAAGGTACTACATTTGGTCAAATTGATACTCAAATACTAAAAATAGAAACGCCACTACAGTTTATGGAACAAAAGAAAAATTAACTTAGGATCAGACTTTGATTCAATCTCCAAATTCATATTTCAAATTGCGAGTATAAATTATAATCATAGAGAGGTTATTTAAAAGGTTTGTTACACTTTTTAAATAGAGAGGTTGAAGAGAAGCAAAAATTACTTTCAAAATTATCATTCCCAAATCCCAAGTTATTAAAAAAAGTGGAACCAAGAAGACGAGAGTAAACACTTAAAATAATCTTCATTTTAATGTTTGTGCTCTAGTGTCCAACCTATTTAACTGCAGAAGTGAAATAACTCATTGATGCAAAAACTTTCATCATCAAATTAACACTTAGATTCTAAGAAACTTGAAATCAAAATAAGTGTTTGGCCAAGATCTTCTAGTTACATCATATATTACTTTTTACAAGCATATTGCGAATAATCCAACCGGCTTATTTGTTGGATACTCTCTCCTGCACATTTTATATGTTACATCTCATTTTATAAACAGCACCATTCCTTCCCTAACCACTCACCCACAGCCCTAACCAAAAAGACTTCATGTGCTGCTATCATGAATTTGAAACCATTGGCAGTTCATGCGAATGGAAAGGATGAGACACCAGTATTTAATAAGAATATAAGATCTTCGAACTCAGGAGTGGACACATTTAAGTATCAACCTATAAGTACAAAGGGTCACCAATGTGTCAGACCATACTCAACAAAAGAAACAAAAAAAAAAAAAAAACAAAAAACAAAAAACAAAACAAAACAAAAAAACAAAAAAACAAAAAAAAACAAAAACAAAAACAAAAAAACAAAATACTGGCAAGACAAAAAATCTTGCTATCATATCTTCTAGTTTCCTTTGCATCTAAAGTGTCTTAATGTCTGGCTTGTCTAATTTATGCTTCTACCAGTAAGTTACTTTACATTATTATTTCCATTAAATAAGATTAGTCTTATTCTACTTTCAAAGAGTTAGTATCAAAGGATGGACAGAGGGATA
This sequence comes from Ipomoea nil, assembly GCF_001879475.1. NCBI lineage: Eukaryota > Viridiplantae > Streptophyta > Magnoliopsida > Solanales > Convolvulaceae > Ipomoea > Ipomoea nil. The sequence goes on from NW_017617607.1 coordinate 1,450,912, forward strand.
GAGTACCAGTTGGATACGCCCTTTCATAGGTATACGCAGCCGACCATTTGTCTGGGAGTCATTAATGCTAAGGCTTCTCTTCATTTTAGAGCCTTTACACTCATTAGTTAAGAAATGTCCTCCAAGATCTATGGATGAGTAATACACCAAACAGTTGCCACCATCCACACTCGTTACTGCAAATGGAAGTTTCTTTGGATGTGGAGAGAAATTCCCTCCAGAAATACTAAGGACAGCAAGAAAACCTTCAATTTTCTGCAGGATTAAATTTAAAGATTTATAAGCACCTTGACAATAAGCTCTTTATCCTGTGAAAAGAGAGAATATATTGTGTAAATACTAAACCTAAGAAACTAAGCACCACAATTATTAAGGCAACCACCTGGCTAACAGTTCCTGATGCCAAACGACCGGAAAATAGTGACTCCTCGAATGAGCCAACTAATGACCTTCTTACTGTAAGTCCACTGAGGGATCTACCTAATCTTGTACGCAGACTTGTTTGGATTGAATTCTGTGCCCATTGTCCTCTCACTTCATTCACACTGTCGAGAGTGAATTGTTCAAAGTTCATAGGAAAATCTTCAACATCTAAGTTAGATTTGATTTCCATTCTGGAATCATCTTCTTTTTCAGAGGACAAAACATCTAATAGATTCCCATCAAGTGACCGTTTGACATCATATTCCTCCCAATCATCCCTATGCCATTTAGAATCTCTTATCCTCCTACAACAATTAGGCCCAAGAGGAGAGAGAGAAAGTGGTGGAGAGTATGCATTTCTATCCACTATGTCTATCCCTCCATTTTGGAAAAGCATTTCAGTTACTTTTCCATGAAAGTTTAGCTCAGAGGAAGTAGGGGTAAAAAGACTCCGAGAGAGAGTCTCCTCGTCCTCAAACAAGGGGCCATCTGTAATAATGAAGGAGTTCATCTTAAAATTTTCATCTGGAGAACAGCTCTTTACCGAGGCATATTGAGTGGACCAAGCTTCAAAATTGCTTGAGCTTCTTATATTTGCTTTCTTGTGTTCTTGTGAGGAAATGTTATGGGTGCCATTCCTTAAATAGGAAGTACTCCTAAAACTAGTGCTACCACCAATATCTAAATATTCACCAGAAAATTGATCAGAAAGAACCGTGCCATTCAAAGGTGACAATAACCGTTTCCTAACCACAGAGCCACTGGTCTCTGGTGTCTTGTCAGTAATGCTAATTGCAGCAGATGGATGAATACCATCCAAAGGGTTTTGTTCGAACAAATTGGCTGGCCTATTAGATGCTTTTGACTCAAAACCCACAATCCTTGAAGCAGGATTATGAGCTTCCCTTCCAACATTGCAAGCAAAGAAGCCACTCTTTTCAGAAGAATCAATTCTCAATTTATGCATGCTGGTTATACCATCTTTATGAATACTGAGAATATCTGGGTCCTTCAAGACATCCCTCGATGAAGTGCAAGCAAAATCTGTGGTTGTTCTACTGCTTACTTGACCAATGTGCACCCCAGTCATATCACAGTTGCTTGCAGCTACAAACCTAGCTGGAGTTTGTGCAAATGTGCTCAAGGATGTAGCAACTTCCTCAGCATAATTATTAGTTGCTACTTGAGGCACACCCATGTCTGCACTAGATTTTTCCTCAAATTATTTTCCTAAGAACCTTACCCTATCCACTAGAATAGCTACTCTTTAGCACTTATCTTATAATATTTTCATTGTCCCATGTAAAATCTGAGTTGCTCCAACCTATCACTAACAGAAATGAAGGATCCAACTAGCTACAGCTCAATCTGCATCAACTAGAGGCGCTCATACAGAAGTGTAATATGCCTAACTGGCCTTCATTTCTATCAGTATTTCGCACCAGTATCTACCTGCAAAATGTGTCACAGTTTGAAAATCAGATTCAATAGACAATCAACCAGCAAGATTATAATACATTGTGAAATCAAGTAAACAGTTTTAAAACCTCTGCCTTTGTAACAAGAAATCATAAATCATTCCACAAGATGAAGTGAAATCCTGAAAAGATTGTCAAAATCAAAGTCATCTCTTTGTTGACTGATACTGATCATTAATGAAGAAATTATTGGAAGTGCAACACCCAATTAGACCAAATATCACTCCTCAGTCATATGAGAAGACAATCCAAAGTTTTTGAAGATTACAGAACACCCAAAAAAAAAAAAAAAACCAAGGTATTAAAAAAATAGAGAGTTTGTGCAAGATCACATTTGGAAATTTCAGTTTCCCCCAGTCAGTCCTTTCAGAAAAAATCGAAATCCTTGGCTATGAAACAAATCGTCTTAACCTTAACCAAGAGCTCCTCCATAAAGGATCAATACCCAAAAAAACAAACAAAAATTTTAGAAATTTTAAAATTAAAATTAAAATTAAAAAACCCTTCGGTGTCAAAAGATTCGCAATTTCTAACAATCATCACCAGTAAATAACCGATGAGACAAATCAAAAGCTCTAGATTTCATCTATTTTTACAATTACAAGTAAAGAGGTGAGAATTCTTTAAGAAATGAGAAAAAAAGAACACAATGTTCTATCCAAATTGATGCCGTAAATCGATACCAGTAAATCTTCTCCGGATCAACATCTTCTACAACAACAGTCTACGGCAAATTGAAGCAATAATAACAATTATCAGATGCATATATATGTATATAATATATGCACAGAAACAGAAATTTCTACGGACTACGAAAAGAAAATATAAATAAATTACGGAGTATATTATCAATCAAATATTTCCTCTATCTCTCTTCTATGGTTATTTGTTTATCTTTTGGGGTTTAATAATATTTTTGCAGAAAGGAGGATATGGATTGGGTATGGTGCCACGATGGTACCAGAACAATACGCCACCCCGCGTGTTTTTTTTTTTTTTTTCCTTTTTATTGCTGCGCTCCTTGTTTTTCTTTTTCTATTTTCATGTTTTTTTTTTTTGAGAAATTTTTCTATTTTCATATTTCAACTTGATTTCACTCAACTTAAATTATTAATTGTGTTGTAAATAATAATACATGAATATTACTAGAGGAATTATATTATGATAATATCTCTTCATCATTGATAATTTTATAATAATATTAAAATTCTGTATATCTTGTATATATTAAATTGAAGAAAATTTACATCACTTCCTAACCTAATATTCTCTGTGCAAGGATTTTCCCCCATCCTCCATTGATCGGCCGCCGCCTACGCTCGTTTCGCGGAGGTGGCGCCGGTCTCCTCCTAATGCCCGGAAATGATCTTCATCAAAAATACAGTCAGCGTACCTCGCAGTAAACTGATCTCCTGTCATGGGCTCTAGGTATTTAATGATGGAGGGATTCATAACCAACATATATACGTAGTTTTCGCTACGGGCCCATGAAGGTACGGTCTGTAGGTGGTATGGGGGTATAGAATGCACATTCAAATACATGCAGATGGGAAATGTTAGGTTCTGCACCACGTAGTAGTTGCAAGGGGAAAAAAATCATGATATGCAGTGGGTCAGATTTGTATTAAAGTTGCAGCATGTAATACTGCATGTCCCCAACATGAAATCAGTAAACCAGACTTCTGTAATAATGGTCTAGCGATTAATTTAATACGCTTAATCTGAGATTCAGCCAGACCATTCTGAGTATGGACATAAGGTACATGATGTTCCACTGTGACACCCCAGAAATTCACTCTTTAAACCCGAATTAATTTCTTAATTAATTCTTTCTTGCTTTACAATTTCTTTCTTGATTTCCCTTTGGAATTAGTTAAGGGACCTAGTTTGACCAATTCCTTAGTCTTTTAATTTGGTCATTAGGTGGACCTTGTGCTTTATTTATTGTACTCTAGACTTTAAGTTCCTTCTAGTCTTTATGTGGAAAGAAGGGCCCTTTTGGTCTTTTCACAAATTTCTAACTTTAACCCTACCCTAACCTAGACACCCCAAGTCATTTTCAGGATTTCTCCTTCTCTCTACACCCTCATTTCTTACTCTACAATCCTCCTTCTCTCCAAGAAAACTCCTAGAGTTCATCTTCACATTTCTTCCAGAAATGCAAGCCAAGATTCCAACTTTCTAGTACTCCAAGACAAGAAGTGGTAAGATCTATCTTCCTACACCTTTTCCATACAAGATTCCTTCATCTTTCCCTAAATCTTTCTTTTATCGTGTTGGGTTTTGGGAGTTTGTAAAAGATCTAGCGGTGGGTGAGTTGCTAGGTTGATCTAAAGGAGTTTTTGGTCTTGCTTTGAGGTTGAAGAAGGTGTTCTTAGGCTACAAGAGGTAACCCATGCTTTACAAAACCTATTTTGAACTTGCTATGATGATTCTTGATATTCTCTTTGATGTTCTTGATGTTCTTGTGATATTTGATGCATAATCTTGTGTTTATGCATGTTAGAGCTTGTATCTAGGGTTCTTAAATGCTATCTTTTGAGATATTCATGTGTTCAAGTCATTTTCTTGTTGAATGTGAGGTTTTGGGTGTTTTGGACTTGGACTTGAAATTGTTAATTTTTTCCCCGAAGGTAAATTTGTGGGTATAGGGTTGCACCCACGGGCGGAACAACGGGTGGCTGTCCACCCGCCGTTCCACCCGCGGGTGGAAGGTGATGGACCAGCGGGCAGGGCCGCGGGTGGAGGCCCACCCATGGTTCCACTCGCTGGTACGTGTAAAAGGCGGTCGATGGGTGGTTGTCCACCCACCGTTCCGTCCACTGGTAAGTCGTTCTTTGACCTCCACTTTGTTGAATCCTTACGCAATTGTGTGTCTCCTTTGATGTTTCGTAAGTCTAGAACGTTGTCCTAAGTATCCGTGATAGGATTATGATTCTTGAATCATGCTTATGGTCCAACCTTGTGATTCGTTGGATTAATGTGAAGTCGTTGATGTTCGATTGAACCATTATGTTTATCCTTTTGATGTACATCTTTGGATTAAAGTCTATCATGGTAATCTTTGGATTAAAGTCTATTGTTGTTATATCGTTATATTGATTGTTGATTCATGTCTTTCATTGAAATCTATCGATTGAATCCCTTGATATGATCTTATACAAATGGTGTACCTTATCATGATTATTCCTTGATTAAGCTATTGTTGAGCTTATCTCTTGATGTACACACTTCGTGTGGAATCTATGCTTTGTTGTATCTCTAGATTCCGTGTGTATTGACTCTTGTTGAGATGTGGAATTGTTGTGATGGATTGGATAAGGTGGAACAGTGGACAGTGTGGGGACTTATGTGATATTGATATGTGTGGCGAGCCTCTGGCTCTGTTTGCAATGGGTCATGTTGGTGTGGGAAGCCCTTGACAGGTCGGTGGTGTGGAAAGCCCCGATCAACCATTGTGAACTGATCCGGTAGTGAGGAAAGCTCCGGGTTGCTGTTTGGATATTTATTGATTTGTGGGCAACTTGGGAAACTTATTCAAGTTGCTAGAGAAGGTAACTAACCCGTTGGGCTTGGAATCCCAATAGGGGTGTATACACTTAAAGTTGCTAGATCTGTTTCCATTGGGCTGCAGTCCGAGCCGTTGCGATGACTCTATGGTATGTGATTGATGATTTGGAGCCCTCCACACTGATCCACTATGATTCGGGTCGTTGCGATGACTCCACGATGAATAACTTGGTTTGGCTATGTCCTGCGTGGACTTGGAACGTATCATTGAATGTGATCCTTGACTTTCTATTGCTTATGAGCATGATTAATGTTATTCCTTGATTGATTATCGTATGATGTATCTTGTTGATGAGTATGTTGATTATGTCATTCTTATCGATCTGTCGAGTAATCGTTTGTTGTGGGTCTTTGATTGAGAGTGATTCCATGATGAGTCTTGTGATGTCTCTATTCCTCGTTTTAAAGACTATATATATGTACTTCCAGTCTCAAATGGTTTTTATTATATCTATATTATATGGTACTCAACGCGTATTGGTGGGTTACCAGCTTTATTCGTTGAAGGGTGTTATCCAGGTGTTGAATAGATCCAGGAGAGTGCGTTAGTGGAAGAGTTAGATAGCATAGCCCATCCTTGGTAGTTTTAGACTTGTGGCCTGTGAGCCTAGTTTATGATTCGATAACTGTTGTTTTGGATTTGACCTTAGATTCTAGCATGTGCATCTATAGTTAGATAGATGTGGCATAACATCTCCTGGTTTGTTTAGTTAGTTTCCGCTTTACTTAATCTTAATGTTTAGACTTTATCTCTTTTTCTAAGCTTTAAATGGCTTAAATTATGCTTAAAATCAGGGGCGTTACATCCACTTTGATGCCCAAGGCCATACAATAATCATTGAAAGCCGTCGACGTGAATTCTCCAGCATTATCCATTCTTATTGATTTAATAAGATAATCCAGGAATTGTGCATTCAACTCAATAATTTTCGCAACAAATTTAGCGAAAGCTTTGTTCCTCGTGGACAGTAGACTAACATGAGTCCAATAGGTGGAAGCATCAATTAGGACCATAAAATATCTAAATGGTCCAGAAGATGGACTAATTGGTCTACAAGTGTCGCCCTGCAATCTCTGCAGAAATATAGGCGATTCATGTCCAACCTTAGTACGCAACGTGCGTACAATATATTTACCTTTCGCACAAGCAACAAGTGTTATATTCTGCCAAGGATGACCCAGATGGGCATGCCACAATTGAAAAGAATGTGGATTTTTGAGTTTCATGATTAGTGCAACACATGAATTATTGGGTTGTATGTAGGTATAATATAACCCAGAAGATAAGGAGGCAAGTTCCTCAACCTCCTGTTTTTTACCAGTGATTAACTAAGTCATGATTAAGAACTCCTCATTGTTCTTAGTCTTGGTTCAATATGGAAACCATTTGATCGAATATCCTTGAAACTCAGCAAGGTTCGCTTAGATTGAGGGTACAACAAAGCATTTTCAATTTGTAGCTTTGTACTCTTAGGGAGGATGATGGATGCTCTTTCGAAGCCCACTATTTGTACATCATCATTAGAAATGGTAGTAATATTACTACTTGATTTGTTCAAGGTAAGGAAAACCTCATATCCGTAAGGATAGTATGTGTGGTTGCACTATCCACCAATCACAATGTTGGTTCATGCTCCATTGTGCGGACAACAATTTTGCAATGTTATAAGATCTGATACGTAAAAACCAAAAGGAAAAGATCAAATAAGTGATAAGGAATAACTCTTTTCGTAAAAAATAAAATAAATTCCTTCTAGGAAGTAAAACTCAAGAAGTAAAGAAATTCCTTATGGGAAGTTTGGTGCCCTTGGAAGGTAAAGGGCCCTCAGAAGGTGAAGATCCTTCGAAAGGTAAAAAAAAAAAAAACTTCGAAAGGTAAGATGCCTTCGGAAAGTAAGCAAATCAAAAGGTACCCTCGGAAGGTAACCTACATTAGCCTCGGAAGTTTACTAACTTTTACCTTCGGGGTTACTTCGTTGTTCATTACTAACTAACCATTGTCTTGGCACAAAAACAGCATGGACATTAAGTCATAAAACGATATGAAAACACAGGTTCATAAACCAAAAACATAAAACAGATCATTCTTAATCACCAAACTCTTCGAGCTCATATTTTAAAAGGTGATCATCATCATCATTCATCACTGCATTTGCTTCAGGAAAATCAGTATTAGTGTGATGAGATTCCTTTCTTGACGGTTGCTTATCATTTTTCCTGTGCATCATTTTGTAAGCTTCAACGAGATGCTTTGGTGTGCAACACGTACGAGACCAATGTCCCGTACACCCACACCGATAACAGGTTTGTGATCTTGATGAACCTTAATCACTCTGTTTCTTATCTTGGACCCAGGAGTCATTGTTTCCTTTGCCTCTACCACTTCAATTCTTTCGACCGTGACCTCTACCACGACCCTTTCCTCGGCCCCTTCTAGAATTGCTTCCCTGGGCAATATGATGTGCTTCAGGCACAGGGGAAGACCCCGCCGGTCGTGCATTATGATTTTTCATCAACAACTGGTTGTGCTTCTCGGCCACAAGAAGTGCAGATATTAGATCAGAATGCTTTTCATAATTCTTTGCCCTATACTGATGCTGGAGTACAAGGTTACTCACATGAAAAGTAGACAGGGTCTTTTCAATCAAGTTTTTCTTTGAAACTTCTTGTTTGCAGAGCTTTAGTTGCGAGACTATTTTATGAAGGGCCGAGTTGTAGTCAATAAGTGATTTATAGTCCTGAAACCTCAGGTGAAGCCAATCAAATTGGGCTTAAGGGAGTACAATTGATGACTGCTGGTCAAAACAGTCCTTCAGGGACTTTTATAATGCAAAAAGGGTCTTTTTCAGTCAAGTATTCATTTTCCAGATTGTGGTTCAAGTGGTGATGTAAGAAAATTAGAGCCTGCGCCTTCTGGGTGTCAGTACACTGTGACTTGGCAACAGTGGTTTGACTTAGTTCTTTAGACGCGAGATGAATCTCGATGTCTAGAGCCTAAGTCAAATAGTTGTTTCCGTCAAGTGCAAGCTCATTAAATTCCCTTTTGGTGATAGAAGACATAATCTACAAAACATATATCATATGTTCTCATATACATTCATAACATCGCCGATAGCAAAATAAGGAATTCGACATCTTCTAGATGCAAATCAAACTTTCAGAGATGAAGTCGAAATGTAAAGTCTGAAAGGACAAGTTAACCTTTCGGACACACATAAGAAAACATAAAAATGACCTTTCGAGTATTCAACCTTTTGGCAAAAAAAAAAACAAAAAACAAAATAACCTTTTGAATAACATGCTAATATTGCAACAATAAATTACAAAATAGCCATAATCAACGTAATTTAGCAACATCTATGCAATTTCATTTGGATGTTCTTATGTGCAGCATATATTATCTGCATACATTAAATCATCAAAATTCATGCGTACAAAGCAAAAAAAATGAATTTTTAATAAGAATGAATAAGAAAAGTAAATTCTTAGAGATAAAAAAAATAATAATAAAAGACAATACGTATAGTAATCTATTCTTTATTATACAATGTGCAATCAAGAGGGACCAGGCAAGAATTTTTTTTTTTTTTTAATATATGAACTGTGCACACAATACATCCACACACAGAAGCAAAATCACAATTTTTCGCAAAAACAAAATAAATTAGAAATCCATATTCAATAATTTACAACATATATACAAACCATACGTACATATGTAATATCATTCTTATCTAGACAATATAATATAATATATTAGGAAGACAACCGAGCATACCGTTTACCGGGGAGTATGTTGGCGATTCTTGCTAATAACGTCTTGTAATTTGGCCCATCAACTCATTAGTTCTCGCGTGATGTTTGCACGGTAATTGCCCAGATATATGCGTGTGTAGAGTAAAAGAACTAGAGATGAAGAACACAAGATATAGAGATCAACAATGTATCTCCATTTCATTAGCCTTCACTCACTTATATAATACTCCGTACAACCTTTCATATAAACAACATATATAATGGATTAAGGCTAAAGCAAATGAAAGGTCTCATGATTTAATGGCCATCAATATAAAATATTTATAACACTAGAGAATTAAATTTGAAACAAAATTGATAGTTCAGGGGACTAATTATGAATGAATTGAAAATTAAAGATAAACATTTTAAATTCTCAATAGTCGAGTAAATGCTTCTGAAATTAACTCTGAACTAAATGGTGCAAAATTTAATATAAATAACATTACTCACTTTAAAAATATAAGAATGTGAATTGATTTATCAACATTCCACTTAGCATTTTAATGAAAGCTTCTACAAATTTTATGAGCTCATAAATAATTGCTTTTTAATCCAACAAGAAAGAAATTGTTTTAATAGCAATTTTAGAGTAAAGGTAAAAAAAAGATAAAGTTTTATGAGTAATAATTAAGAAATGAATTAATTACCAAAATGGTCCCTTGACTATGACGAAATTACCAATTTGGTCTTCGATTATTTTTTTACCTGATGAAGTCCTAAACTTTGTAAATGTTAACCAATATGGTCCTCTATTAGGTTTGGAGTCTAACGTCTGTTAAAGTCGAGGGTAATAAAGGAATTTCAAGTTGCTCCTCAGGTAGCCTGTGCTGCCCACGTATTAACTTAATTCCCAATTTCTAATAGCCCTAATTCTAAATTCCCAAATCTGATGCGAGAGTCAACCGAGACCCTAACAGAGTCTTGATCGTGGCGATTCACCAAAGAACTCAATGGTTATGGAGAAAACCCGGCCATCTTGAACTGCGACTTCCACTTCCCCGAAAGTTCATGCCTCTCCACCCTTTCTGTTCCCTCGCATGCTATTATGTTGACAACATCTCTTGCCAAGAAATGTTGCTCGACATTTATGCGTTGTTTGTGCTCCCAGGGAAGATTGACATCTATTGACTCAAACATTTCAATGTAGTAGTCTAAGGTTTCATGGATGCAGCGTGGAATTCGAATGGCACGTTGAAGGACTCAGCGAGCTTAGATAGCTTCTTCCCCACGATGTTCAGTCCTCCCCTGCGTGCATAAGTTGAAGTGGAGTTATTCAAATATGGGGTGACCCTCCTGGCCTACCAGCAAAAGCTTGTATTAGAGTCACCCACTGGCTGCCTTGACGACCAATCTGGAAATCAATTATATGAACTCTATTTTCGCCTTTCATTGCTTCTGCAATGGCGTCGTTAGCTGACATGTACCCGAATTTGAAGAAGGAGCAAGCCTCGTAAAGGATGTGTATATCAAAAATAGCTCGCACCTCTTGGGTTCCTTGCATCTCAAGGATTTGTAGATGGAACTCCCTGATGCATCCAATCGTGCAACAAGCCTTTCGAGCACATATGGAGCCTTTGAATTGGTTCGCTAGACACAGATACCATATGTCGTAGCTGAGACATCAAGCATTCTGCTTTTGGTAAATCGTTGATGGATATGTAATGAGCACCTGTTTCAAATCCCCAACGGGTATGGCTTCCATCATTTGTCTCCAGCTATCCAATTCTGGCGAGGCGATACTGCTTGGCAAGGTTAGCACTCAAGGACATCTGAATCAAGTCCAAGCATTACACTTTCGAGTTCCTTTAACTTGTGCCTGAAATCACTCATGTCATCCGTAATGGAAGACACAATGATTGGAGAACTATACTTGGTTCTGGAGATTGGTGTAGGTCCAACGGGTACGATTGAAATTCTTGTTGCAACATGGGACTTCCATACGGTGAGAAACTAATGGTTGATGATGAGTTGCAACAAACACGATTGCCATTCTTTGAGAACAACTCCCGAGTGCAACAATGATCAGAATAAGCTTGGATTGAGTAGTTGCCTTCGTTGTCACTGCTACTGTGGCTCAGTTGATCTAAAATTTGAAACTCAGGCAGACAATAGGCCTCTGCCTTTTGCTAAAAGCACAGCGTATTGAGTTTGTTGTTGAAGTCATGCATTTCTCTACTATGGCGATTCATTGAATGAAGAAATGCAAAAAATGGAAGAACATTGCGTGAAGCTAGGGTTATTTTAGTTAAATAAGAGGAGAAAAGGAGCAATCAAAGTGAAATTCCATTATTATCCTCGACTTAAACAAAAATTTGACGCCTGGCCGGACGGAGGACCATATTGATTAACATTTACAAAGTTGAAGATTTCATCAAGTAAAAAATATAGTCGAGAACCAAATTGGTAATTTCACCATAGTCAAAGGACCATTTTGTTAATTAACTCTTAAGAAATTGAAGAGAAAGTATATCTGATTTGGGGTGAGATTTACTAGGGATTCTCTTGATATTTCATTAGCATTCTTAATAGCAATGATGACATATATATCCTATTCATATTGCAACTTTTTTAATATTATTATTTTTCAAAATTACATTGAAAAAGTGAAAATTGTTACTTTTTTTTTTTTTTGAAACAATTACTCCATTAATTAAGATGAGAAAATTATAATAATATCTATGTTTTACACATGAAAAGGATTATAATATGAAAAAGTTCTCCTATATCTTCAATTTTAAATTATATTTTTATTTTTATATTATATTACACTTTTTTTTATTATTTAAGTATAATGTTGACTCTTTTTTTAATAACATTTTGTATATGATTAAGTTGTAATATGGATAGTTTGTTAAATCTTGATATGATCAACTAATTTATGAGTAATTAATGAATATAAAAAGATATTTTTAAAAAATATAAATAATGGCTCATTAAGATGAGATAAATATTGAAAGTAATTGTACAAAAAATAAAAACATATTTCAACAATAAAATATGACTCAAAAAATTTACATATCATCCTTATACTATTATCTCTAACATGGATGGTCTTAATTGACTATCACTTTTGAGTCTAACTTCGCTTTCACATTTTGAAATTTCTCCTCCTTAGATAGTTTGAGACTTTATCAAAAGACCCTTTATCTCTACTATGAAACTATTGTTGTTCCAAAAGATCGAAAAAAACGCAATAATAATCTTACGAAAAGGATTATTATATTCCTGAAAATTTCAGGGATAAACAACCACAAGGACGAAAGGGATTTTTGGATAGGTTTTTAGTACAAGTCGAGTTACACTCTCTCCTTAAAACCTTATTTGTTGTCTCCGAAATGTGTTAGGAGCGTTGCAGCCTAGGTTTTTCAGGATAAAACGTACTACGATTCTAAGTTTTGACCACTCAAACTTAGAATCCCGCAAACAAGAGAGTGGGAAGAACACAAGAGGTTGAAGAGAAGGAATAACAGGGTTTCGAGAGGTAAAACGTGTGATTTTGTTGCTTGTGAAAACCACCTGCTCAACCACAACTTATATAGGAGTTGTAGGATTAAATAGCATTTAATTCATGGCATTAATCTCTGATTTAAAAACCCAAATTGCACTACTGGAAATTATAGAATTTCCGACCACCTGAAAGTAATCTTAAATCAAGTCGAAAGCAAAAAGTGGTCGGAAATAGCAACAAAGGTTTTTCTGGATACCAAAAGTGGTCGGAACAAGGCTTCCGACTTGATTTAAGATCATTTTCTGGTTTCGGAAATTCCATAATTTTCAGTAGTGTTGTAACCTTCGAAACTGATAACCATTAACCTGGAGATTAATTATGAAATTTAAAATTGGAATTAATATGAAATTAATTCCGTAACATAAGAATTAATACTCCAAAAATGGTAACTTGAACGATACATTTGAGTTGTGCCCGAATGGTAATTCGAAAGATTACAACTAAGGGGTTAGCCATTTGGTTAAACGTCTTTGACCGAATGGTAGTTCTCCAATCGAGTGGTGACTACAACCGAGCTAGTACGAGGGCAACCATTCCTCTAACCGAGTTGGTACGAGTGGACAACCATTTGGTCAAACCTGAGTTGACCGAGTGGTAACTTATACGAAAATTTGGAATAACTTAGCCCTCAAGGCCAGCCAATTTTCCGGATGACATTCGTGCCTGCAGGTGCCGACGTACACAAGTCAAGCCTTTCCAAGCTCAATTTGGAATTTGATTTACACATGTAGTTAATTAAAATAGTTGGTAAAGTATAGAATATATACTACCTTGTAAAGAATTATGAGTGTTTAAAAAATAGATATAGGAAATTATATACCTTTAGTTAATTAAAAGTTAAGAATTTTTAATTATAAGTATAATAATTTAGAAAGTAATATATTTTACAAATATAATAATTTAGAAAGTAATATATATTGAATAAAATAGATATAAAGTATCAATGTATAGTGTGAATAATGCTTCTGGTTGAGAATATAATGTTAATCAATTCATTCATTGTACTAGAAATAATGCTTATAGTAGATAATTTTTGTTATATGAATGAACCATTTAAATTATTATATAAGTAATAAATATGTTTATAAAATTGGATAGGTAATAACTAATAAATATGTTTAAGCAATTAAATGGATTTTGGAAAAAAAAATGGATTTTGGAAGAGTGGTATTGTAACAACCTAAAATTTCATTTTATAAATCCAGTATTAAGAAATTCCAAAGTAACTTTTTCACTCCATTAAAAATTTTTGTGAGCAATCGGTGTTTGGATAAAATAATTTTTGTTCCATTTCAAAGTTAATTCAACACCAAAGAAATGAATTTCATTCGAAAATTCTAAAGTTTTCGGGTACTTTGCGTACCAAGATTTAAATCAAGAATTTTACCCGAGTGAGACCGGGAGAATTAAAAAGGAGATTTTGAACAAGTGTTAATCTATTTAGCTTTTGGGAAAATTCACTTTCCACCCCAAAGTAATAAAGAAATATCATTTTTAGTCTATGGTTCATGATACATGATGGACCACAAGACATCCAAAAATCCCTTACAAAGTCATCTTTTAGCTTGGGAAAATTACCCCTTTGCCCTCAACCAATCATTGTGTATCATCCTAGGGTTTTGAACCCTATATAAACCCTTCATTCCATCACATTTTCCTGATCTCATTTTCATTGAATCTTCCTCACATTTGTCTGCCAACATCCAAGGAGAAAAGCTTCAACCTAGTAAGCTTATTCATCCTCCTTTCTAGCATCATTTCCCTTCTAGTTTTCTTTAGTCTTTAAGAATATAGGCAAAGGATAAAAGGTGTGTTGGGAAGTGTAGGTGTTGAAGGAGGCTCAAGCTAGGCCAAGAGGAAGAAGAGATCCAAACAAGAAGACTAGACTACAAGAGGTATAACCCCATGGATTCCTCTTTAGATTTGGCTCTGTGAAGCTTAGTTTTGAGTAGAAATGAGTAGAAATTATGAACTTTTAATGTGTTCATGCTTAGAAATGCTTTGGTATGTGTTTATGATTTGTTGAGTTTGTTTTGGACATGTTTGGATAAGTTTTTGCAGGTGAAAAGCTATCTGGTGCACAACACAGTGTGCACCAGACCAGAGTGGCGGCTCTAGCCGCGGCCCATCAGAAGGGTCGCCGGCTAGAGCCGTGCCACCACGGGACTAGGGCACGGCCCTAGAAGAGGGTCGTAGCCTAGCCCCGGCGTAGTAACGGGACTATAGGGGCGGACCATGAAGAGTCCCGCACCAAGTCCCTGAGTATTGTTCTGATGAGATCTTGTGCAGTGGTCGGGCCCTTGTGGCTCAGCTACGTGTCGTTTCGAATCGAGTTTTACGGGCCCTTGTGGCTCCGCTCTTTGGGATCGTCTTGACGCACGTCTTGGCTTTGATTTGGTTGAATTTGGATTAAAAACGAGTATGCTATGAATGATTTTGTGAAGAAATGTTTCATAAAGTATATTTTGCTAAGTTCTGTGTTTGAGAAATTGATGATTTTGTGATCAAATAATTTTCTGATTGAGTAAAGAAGCATGATCCTTTTGAGAATAGGATTTATTATGAAAGCATGATTAATATGTATTATTTGATCCATGAAAATAGAAGCATACTTGTTGAGTGAAATGTATAGAAATTGCTATTTTTACAAATCGAGCATGATGATATATCCTTGAATAATTCATGTTAATGTATACATGATTTAGAAGCATGTTATAGAGCATTTGACATTTCACATGAGTCATATTTCAAAAATGCATAAAGGGCCAACATGAGTCCAAGAATACTTTCAAAAACCATACGCATGTGGTATATCATTCTTTGATGCATTGAGAAGTAGTAGAATTGTTGCATGCATGAGATTGATGCATGAGAGATATATTTATGTAATATTTATATCGGTGAGGTTTTGGAGGATACCATTTGGACTATGTTACTCTCGAGAGATATTTATGGACATTGCGGTCCCAGAGTATGTAACGCGACGTATTCCAACGTTACGAGGTTGGAAACTTTCCACCGGGCTTGGAATCCTGGTTAGGGAGTGTGCACACTAATAGTTCGATACCTGATGCCAAAGAGTTTGAACCACAAGATTGGTTCCGTAGACGGTAGGAGATATTGGGTCGGAATTATGCCGTTCATGATGGGGTAAGTCACACTTCTGTGAGACCCTAAGCCGTCTACGAGTATCATAGAAAGAAAGAGAGTCAACAGACACTCAAGAAATAGAGTCAACAGAGAATCAACTATGAGAGTCAATATAGACTCGATAGAAAGAAAGAGAGTCAAGAGAGACTCGAGAAAGTAACAAAGAAACCTCCATAGAAAGTACTCTATTTTATATATGAGTGTATGATTATATTGTTGCACCAGATTGCATAAGAATAGTATATTGTTGTAACACCCCCCAAACAAGACCTATATAAAAGCCTTAACACATGCAGATTAAACAACAAAACTAGCACAGCGGAAAATAAAACGAAAACTGGATAAAAGAAATCCGAACGGGGTGTCACGCCACGTCTACCAAACACGGTAAACGTTACGGCAAACAATCTGCAAGTGTATACATCTATTCCAAAAACATCAGTCTAGAACTACATTGGCGCACAGGCCACAAAACAAGGATCAAGGTACTAAGCAACCAGGCACTAGACATCGCGCTCGTCTAAACATCACCTGAAAGATACAAAGATAAACATTGGGACGACGCCCGGTCAGCGATAATGTTGGTAACCCACCAATACCGTTAAGTATCATACATAGATAGATATAAGTTGTAAAACCATTTTCAAAACGGAATACATAAGTATATAAGTCAAAAGCCAAGATCAACAGTCAACACAAGACTCATCACTCACAAAGATAACACGGGAACACATCCCAAACCGCAAAGGTTAACCACAACACAAAGGAATAAGACAAGACCGATGGCAACACATGCCAAAGCAACACAGGCCTCCGTGACTACACACGTCATGAGAGAAGAACACACAACACCGGCTACACAAGCCCTCGCAACATCACCCATCACGAGTTGATATGCCTTCCTTATGCCCTGTTCCAACCTTATGGCTACCCCCGACCTTGTACCTTCATGCCAACCATTACCTCCAGGACCCCTGTACTTCTTAGTCCAACCGTTTCCCTCCTGGGATCGTTGTCCCCCACCAACAAACCACCAACAAGACCACCAATTTATAGTACACAAGGTACCGTACACGGCAACACATGCCCGGATAACACATGTTATCCCCCAATCATGTGAACCTTACACAAAGGCCACAGCTCCATAATCACGTCACGGCCACCACGAGGACCGCTGCAATACCTTGGTGACTAGTGTCCCATACAACTAATCGTGCAATCCAGGTAAAGCCACACACGCATCACACCACAACAAGAATCAATTAACGGATTACAACGAAGGTATGAAACATACTCAGTCAAGGAACGAGTCACAACCCAACAACATCAACGATGAATAACGCAAGTTATCATCAACCAAACAGAAGGTACAAACCACACACACACTAGCATTAAGACAATAAACTAGCATGCTTAACAACGGAGAAACTCAAGATAGTTTCGAGGAACACACAAGACACCTCACGGTCCAACGAAACACAATGTTGAACACTTAGCACGATTGAAGACACCAAAGTCCTACATGGATTCCTACCATATAGTTCTAGACATATGAAACATCAAGAAGACACACAAATAGTTCTACAAAAGAACATCGGGAAGTCAAAAGATCAAATACCGAGTCAAACGGATCACGGAGAACAAATCCCGAACAAACACCACCGTGTTCCCCGCGGGTGGACCCACGGGTAGGCCCCTACTCGTGGTTCCGCCCGCGGGTACACTACCCACAAGCCTATGTACCTGCGGGTGGGCGGCGAGTAGGGCTCTCCCCGCCGTTCCGCCCGCGGGTACATACTCCTGTGCAAAAAGATCCCTTCGGGGATTTTCTTCTCCAAACACAAATTCAAGTCCAAAATATGTCAAATCTCACCCAACACAACAAAATGACTTGAATCATGGAAAATGCCAAGCAATGGCACAAAGGAACCCTAAACACAAGCTCTAGATATGCAATATCACAAGACAAATGCATAAACCCTCACATTTCATAGCAAAGCACAAGTAGAATCCAAGAAATCACATATAGGTAAGCAAAATAGGTTTTGTAGAGCATGGGTTACCTCTTGTAGACCAAAAGACTTCACTTTACACCACAACAAGATCCCCACAAGACTTACTTTCCAAACCCACTTCAAGATTAAACCAAAAGATCATAAAGATCCTACCTTTAAGAAAAAGACAACTAAGATGGAAAAAACACAAGATGAACTTAGATCTTACCCTCATAGATGCCCAAATAGGTGAAAGGTTGAATCTTGGTAGCAAATCTTGGAATCTTGACAAGGGTCTCAACTTGGCTTGGAGAATAAGCTACACTTCTTTTCTAGAGAGAAGGTAGAGCTAATTTCTAGGAATTGTAAGGAATGAAATGAAGAAGTCTTCTAGGTTAGGTTACGATACTAACTCTTGGTGAAAGGACAAGAATACCCTTACTAACCTTTAGAAAGTGTAAGGAACAAGGGAACTCCCCTCAAAGCTCAAGGTACAACACAACTTTAAGGTTGACTAGTCAAATACTAGTCCTTGAGTATTAAAAATCAGGATTTTAAGAATTAGTTCTCCAAATAAAATAGGATTAATTATTCAATTAACCCATGGATTGAATGTGGACTTTTGGGGTGTCACATCCTCTCCCCCTTCAAAGAAGCTTCGTCCCCGAAGCTTGGGTACGACGAATTAAAAGCAAACAGTGAAAGGAAACGACATTGTGACAAGAAGTTCAAGAATAACTCTTTTGGTTAAAGACTCTAAAAGAACTCACAAGGATTTTAAAGCAAAGAAGTATTCCAAAGCAAGAAAGAAGGCATTTCAAATTCAAGGATTGGCAAGAGTTTAACAAACGGATAGATTGAGCATCAAGAACTCTAGCCTCAACACAAACACCGACTTCTAGACAACAACCAAGAACTAGACTACTAACTCCAAACACCAACTATCAAGTTAGCTAAACAACAAGGCAACAAGCGAAAAAAAACAAGCACACAAAACAACCAACAACCTATCACCAAGCTAACAACGGCTAAGAAGGAAACAACGAGGAAAAAGGCGAACGGGAATACCACAACACAAGCTAGAACTCCTCACTCTCCGACTCCTCGGCCTCCTCAGACTCTTCTTCGTCTTCGTCTCTGCGGCTAGAACTGGCTTCAATCTGGTCCAACCTCTGATGCACTGCGACGAACTGCGCCTTCATAAACGCGAAGCATTCGGCGATCATGCTGTTCTGCAGACGAAGCAAGGTGACAACGCGCTCCTCATGCGCCATGACGTCATGCTCCCTCTTCGTGCGAGCTTCCTTCCTCATTCGGTTTTCCTCATTGTCCAAATCACTTTCTTCAGCTTCGATGGCCTCCGGTGCTCCCACTTCCTCTTCTTGGTCTGCTTCCTCCTCAACTTCTTCGTCACCGCCCAAACTCTGGACTGCGAGGCTCAACTTCCCGGCATGGATTCCAAGCTCAGCTGCTAACTCCGCCCAATCATCAGGTGCTTTCCTTGCAACCTCCTCAAGCGTGATGTACTCACCATCATCCAACTGAAACAGATTACAACTCCGGAGATTGGTGGCATCCAACACCATCTTTCCCATGGCCTTCGGAAGACAACCGTCCACACTAACACCCTTCCTAACCAAGATCCAACTCAACACCATCCCATAAGGTAAGCTCTTCCGATTGTGATCCCGGCAAAACACCATGTGTTGCATCAACAAAGCAGGCAGGTTGAACTTAACCATGTTCTTGAGGCAAAAGGCAAAGGTGCACTCCAACTTACCCAGCAAACTGCTTTTGTTGTTATTAGGCAACAAACAATCCGACACCGACATAACCAAAATCCTTTGCTCCGCAGACAACCACTTCTTCTCCGGCCTAGAGGCTTGAGTGAAACCACTCGTACGGCCAAACAGATAGCTCAAATAGTCACGGTACCCCATGGTATCCGTACTAATCCAAGAATGACCACTGTACTGAGCCACTCCGGTAGCAGACAAACTCAACAACTGAGCCAACTTTTTTCCAGATAACACAACCTTCACACCTCTCACCTTAGAGGTGATCTCCAACTTATCACCCTCCTTTGTCACAACCATGTGACGATAGAACTCTTTCACCAAACTCGGGTAAGTCTCGGCCCTTATGGCGAGAAACCCATCCAACAAACCTTGATACCTAAGCATATCCAACAAAGAACTAGGAAAAGATCACGGATCAAAAGCTTTACCTTCAAGGACGAGGTAATGGGTATCCACCCATTCCGCTTTTCTTGCCAAACTTGACATTCTAGGCATGATTGAAGATGATCCAAAGCTCAACAAAAGGACCCAAGGCTTCTCCTCTTTCTCTTCTCTCTCTCGCTGCTCTCTCTCTCGCTCTCTTGCTCGGCTTCCCTCTCTTGGCGGCAGCGACACGACGGGGCTCTGGCTGCTGCGACGGCGAACGGCGGTGGCTCGGCGACGGGTAGGTGGTGGTGGCGGGTTGCAGGTGAAGCTACGGGGGGTGGGGTTCGGCTACACACACGGGTGGGGAGGGAAGAAAGGGGAAAGGGAATTTGGAGATTTTAGGGATTTGGAAGAAATTGGGGAAAAAGATGATTTAATTTGGGGATTTGGGTAAGGTGGGAATTTGTGGTTTAAATGGAATTAAAATTGGTTAAGTTCCAAGAAAGGTAATTGGCTCAAGTGGTTTAAAGGTTGGGTTAACAAAGATTAGGCTCGGGTTTGAAACTCAAAGGTTATAATTAAACATTAGGCCTAGCTTTTAAGCTACACAAGGAAAGGTTTTTGGTATAAATTTTGCTATTTCCAAATTCAAAGAATGAGTTAATACCCAAAATTGTCATCGACTATAGTGGTTTTTCTCAATTTCGTCCTAAACGACTTTGGTGACCTAATATCGTCCCAGACTTTTGTGTTTCGCTCAATTTAGTCCCAGAATTTTGTGTTTTTGCTCAATTTAGTCCCTCAATTGTTATTCTGTCCATTTGGTGTTAAATAAATAGACAATTCAGTAATTTTAATAATGGCATCTCTTTACTCATAGACATGTGAACTGCGAAATCCCTTTTTTTTTTTACGAATTACTCCCAGAATTACTCCTAAAACTGCGAATATAAAATATGATTTGTAGGTCCGGGAGTAATTCTGGGTGTAATTCGTACAAGAAAGAGGAATTTCGCACTTCACAAGTTGAAAGTAAAGAGAGATCAATATTGATGTTACTGAATTGTCCCTTTATTTAACACCAATTTGACGGAATAACAAATGGAGAACTAAATTGAGCGAAACACAAAAGTCCGGGACGATATTAGGTCACCAAAGTCGTTTAGGACGAAATTGAAAAAAACCACTATAGTCGAGGACGATTTTGGGTATTAACTCTTCAAAGAATACTTGGAAATTTTAGGGAGTGCACAAGGAATTGTTGTAAGAACAACCAAGTATAAAGATTGTAGAATTGACCCAAATTGCAAAACATGACAAGGATGGATTGCTAACTTCACAACGAAGCTTATATACCAAACTAAAGGAATCACTTAGCAAGAAGAGTCTACACTAAGCCTCAAAAGAATTGCTATCAAGAGAAAGCATACCAAAGATTGCCAAGTAAAAGACAACTAAGAGGCACAAGGTAACAATCAATACACAACGAACACGATGATTTTGGAAAAAGAAACAAGGATAGGCTAGAAGAAAGGGGTTACCTGCCACTTCATCCTCCATCAAGCCCTCCAACTCAGCCTGTGAACGCGCCATCACGAAGACCCTTCCAGGTGGCCTAGCTCCGACTGCTTCGCGACCCGAACTCCCTCCCGATGCTCCTCCGGCTCTCGGGGGTGGCGGCAACGCTCTCTGACCGGCAAGCTGGGGACACTCCGTGACTTTGTGACCACGATCCCCGCATCGGAAACACCTAAACGCCTGGCCATGGCAACCATGGCCTACATGCACCTTCCCACATCTTCGACAAACAACCGACTTAGCTTGATCCCGATGCTCCACCCTGATAAGTCCTTGAGAAGAAGATGACACGGCCTTGACTTGAAAACTCGGTCGGGGCTTCTTGAAGGTGGAAGAACCTCCGTTCTCAACCCTCTTCCTAGCTAGCTCATACGATCCTTTCTGAAGCTGCTGAACACGAAACAGATCCGCGGCACTCAGATACGCATCCTTAAGGGAACTTGGCCTACTCACCGTCAACGCTTTTCGTGCCTCATAATTCAGACCGGCAACGAAACGCTCAACCTTAGCAAGCTCCGTAGGCACAAGCATCCTCGCAAAGCGTGCCAACTCCAAGAACTTCTTGTGGTACTCGACCACAGATAAGGATCCTTGCTGCAGATGAAGGAACTCATCAAACATGGCGGCTCGCACATGCGCTGGGTAGAACCTCTCGCGCATTCGGTCCTTGAGCGCGGTCCAATCAAACCCAGGCTCTTCAAGGAAGGTCGGACCTTCGTGGACCCACCACAGATCAGCTTCTTGGCAGAAGTAGAACGTTGCCAGTTCTACTCTTCTCTCCTCGGGGCAACCCACAACGGTGAATATCTTATCAAACACCCGTCGCCACTCTTCCAAAACTACCGGGTCTTCTTCACCGGCGAAGGTTGGCGATCGATGTCCCAACACTAAACGACCTACATCTCCGTGCCCAGCAGGGAGAGGAGGCGGCACAGCTTGATTGTTGTTCAGCAAGGCTTCACTGAGCGACTGCATTGTCTGCGTCAGCTGATGGAGATTCTGAGCGAGCTGCTCGTTGGTCGGGGTCTCCGGGGTGCGAGCGCGAGGACGAGGAGGCATCGCAAACTTCCACAACAACGAGGTTACCAAAAGAGAGCAAACAAGCAAAACAGAAAGCAACACACAGCTCACCGCGCAACCTAGAGTCCTAAGCCTAACAATTAGCTTCTTAAGGTCGCATAGAGGTATCAAAACACACTTAACCACTTAGAAAGTCTAGACTTAACCCTGCCTAGGCTCAAAACCAAGGCTCTGATACCAACTATAACACCCCCCAAACAAGACCTATATAAAAGCCTTAACACATGCAGATTAAACAACAAAACTAGCACAGCGGAAGATAAAACGAAAACTGGATAAAAGAAATCCGAACGGGGTGTCACGCCACGTCTACCAAACACGGTAAACGCTACGGCAAACAATCTGCAAGTGTATACATCTATTCCAAAAACATCAGTCTAGAACTACATTGGCGCACAGGCCACAAAACAAGGATCAAGGTACTAAGCTACCAAGCACTAGACATCGCCCTCGTCTAAACATCACCTGAAAGATACAAAGATAAACATTGGGACGACGCCTGGTCAGCGATAATGTTGGTAACCCACCAATACCGTTAAGTATCATACATAGATAGATATAAGTTGTAAAACCATTTTCGAAACGGAATACATAAGTATATAAGTCAAAAGCCAAGATCAACAGTCAACACAAGACTCATCACTCACAAAGATAACACGGGAACACATCCCAAACCGCAAAGGTTAACCACAACATAAAGGAATAAGACAGGACCGATGGCAACACATGCCAAAGCAACACAGGCCTCCGTGACTACACACGTCACGAGAGAAGAACACACAACACCGGCTACACAAGCCCTCGCAACATCACCCATCACGAGTTGATATGCTTTCCTTATGCCCTGTTCCAACCTTATGGCTACCCCCGACCTTGTACCTTCATGCCAACCATTACCTCCAGGACCCCTGTACTTCTTAGTCCAACCTTTTCCCTCCTGGGATCGTCGTCCCCCACCAACAAACCACCAACAAGACCACCAATTCATAGTACACAAGGTACCGTACACGGCAACACATGCCCGGATAACACATGTTATCCCCCAATCATGTGAACCTTACACAAAGGCCACAGCTCCATAATCACGTCACGGCCACCACGAGGACCGCTGCAATACCTTGGTGACTAATGTCCCATACCACTAATCGTGTAATCCAGGTAAAGCCACACACGCATCACACCACAACAGGAATCAATCAACGGATTACAACGAAGGTATGAAACATACTCAGTCAAGGAACGGGTCACAACCCAACAACATCAACGATGAATAACACAAGTTATCATCAACTAAACGAAAGGTACAAACGACACACACGCTAGCATTAAGACAATAAACTAGCATGCTTAACAACAGAAAAACTCAAGATAGTTCCAAGGAACACACAAGACACATCACGGTCCAACGAAACACAATGTTGAACACTTAGCACGATTAAAGACACCAAAGTCCTACATGGATTCCTACCATATAGTTCTAGACATACGAAACATCAAGAAGACACTCAAATAGTTCTACAAAAGAACATCGGGAAGTCAAAAGACCAAATACCGAGTCAAACGGATCACGGGGAACAAATCCCGAACAAACACCACCGTGTTCCCCGCGGGTGAACCCACGGGTAGGCCCCTACCCGTGGTTCCGCCCGCGGGTACACTACCCACAAGCCTATGTACCTGCGGGTGGGCGGCGAGTAGGGCTCTCCCCGCCGTTCTGCCCGCGGGTACATACTCCTGTGCAAAAAGATCCCTTCGGGGATTTTCTTCTCCATACACAAATTCAAGTCCAAAACATGCCAAATCTCACCCAACATAACAAAATGACTTGAATCATGGAAAATGCCAAGCAATGGCACAAAGGAACCCTAAACACAAGCTCTAGATATGCAATATCACAAGACAAATGCATAAACCCTCACATTTCATAGCAAAGCACAAGTAGAATCCAAGAAATCACATATAGGTAAGCAAAATAGGTTTTGTAGAGCATGGGTTACCTCTTGTAGACCAAAAGACTTCACTTTACACCACAACAAGCTCCCCACAAGGCTTACTTTCCAAACCCACTTCAAGATTAAACCAAAAGATCATAAAGATCCTACCTTTAAGAAAAAGACAACTAAGATGGAACCTAAAACACAAGATGAACTTAGATCTTACCCTCCTAGATGCCCAAATAGGTGAAAGGTTGAATCTTGGTAGCAAATCTTGGAATCTTGACAAGGGTCTCAACTTGGCTTGGAGAATAAGCTACACTTCTTTTCTAGAGAGAAGGTAGAGCTAATTTCTAGGAATTATAAGGAATGAAATGAAGAAGTCTTCTAGGTTAGGTTACAATACTAACTCTTGGTGAAAGGACAAGAATACCCTTACTAACCTTTAGAAAGTGTAAGGAACAAGGGAACTCCCCTCAAAGCTCAAGGTACAACACAACTTTAAGGTTGACTAGTCAAATACTAGTCCTTGAGTATTAAAAATCAGGATTTTAGGAATTAGTTCTCCAAATAAAATAGGATTAATTATTCAATTAACCCATGGATTGAATGTGGATTTTTGGGGTGTCACAATTGTTGCATGAGATTGCATAAGAATATGAGTATATTGTTGCACTAGATTGCATAAGAGTATGATTATATTGTTGCGCTAGATTGCATAAGACTATGATTATGTTGTTGTACGAGATTGCATAAGAGCAGGAGTATATTGTTGCACGAGATTGCATAAGAATATGAGTATATTGTTGCATGAGATTGCATAAGAGCATGAGTATATTGTTGCACTAGATTGCATAAGAGTATGACTATATTGTTGCACTAGATTGCGTGAGAAGCATGATCATAATGTTATACATGGTTGTATGCGAATAGAGTATCGTAAAAGATTGTTTAATGAGAAAACTAACTGGAGATATTCTCTTGAGCACGATTATTTTGATGTAGTAGAAGTTCTACTTAATAAGTTATGTGATAAGAGCGTGATCGCATGTGAACACCTATTATATGATCTTTAAACATGATCCTATCTGTAAGCATGAATTGCTTGATAAGCTATTTGAGAAATCTACATGTTGATGAATATACGTGATTAGTCTTATACACATATAAGCTTGTCAGTTGTTATTATAGGGTGCAAGCATCTAGAAAAAATACGATAATCTAAAGATGGTTTGAGATTAATTTATTGATATAATGATATCAAATGTTTCCAAGTACATGCTAGAATGCTTTACAGGGTTGAGTGTGGTTATACTTAGCTTCGTGCTAACGGGTGTTTTCCTGTTTGTCTATGTGTTGCTTGCAAAACCCCTTTCAGGTGCGCCCATCAGTTAGAGAAGATCGAGTTAGATTAGTCTCTTAGTTTGATCTGTCTAAACTCTAGTTCTATTTATGATGTCTTTATGGATTTAGACTTATGACCCTATACTTTATGATGATGTTTGTAGACTGTTTTGGGGTGACGTATTTCCCCTTTACTTTTCTGTGTTTACTTTAGTACCCAGACTTTATCGTATGTTATAGTTTTACCCCTTTTAGCCTATGTAATCACCAAGAGTGGTGGTTGTGGCGGTGACACCCTCACTACTTTTATCTAGTTTTCCGCTGCTTAGTTTATGTTAAAGTATGCTTAGAGAGATAATTAAGAGTTAGAAAAGTGGGGTGTTGCAGGTATATGGACGACTAACTGGGTAGAAGAGAGGCTGGATTGGTGGTGGCGAATGGTGGCTGGCGGGAGTTGCATGAGGGGGCTAGGGTATATAACCTGGAGACTCTAACTTCTGACCATTCGGCTTTGTTTCTTGATATTTATGAGCCACAAGTGAGGATGGGGCGGAAACGGTTCAGATTTGAGAATGTATGGCTTCTTAATGAAGGGTGTGGTGGGGTGGTGAGGGAGGCGTGGGGTGAAATAGAGAATATGGGGCTACAAGGATGTTTGGCTTGGTGTGGGGTTCGATTGGTTAGTTGGGGTGGTGATAAATGGCACATGTTTGGTAGGCGTATTGAGGCGATTCAGAAGGAGCTACGATTGTTACAGGGGTGTAACGGTGAGGGGAATTTAGTTGTGTTTAACCGTTTGAATGGTGAGTTGCAGCAATTGGTGATGCAGGAGGATGTTTTCTGGAAGCAGAGAGCAAAACAACACTGGTTTGGGGGGGGGGGGTTATGTTAACACGAGTTATTTTCATCACTCGGCCTATGCTATGCGGAGAAAGAATCGGGTTGTTAAGCTCAGGAAGGAATGGGATGTTTGGGTGGAGGGTGAGGGGTTGAGGGCTTTAGTAGTGAATTATTTTGAGGGTACTTTTCATATGAGGGGTTGTTAGGGGGAGGAGTTCTTTAATTGTTTGTAGCCATGGATTACTGAGGAAATGAATGTTGAGCTACTGAGACCTTTTCGGGCTGAGGAGGTAAGGGATTCAGTTGTTGCTATGTTCCCTAGTAAGGAACCTAGGCCTGATGGCATAAACCCGGGATCCTACCAGGGTTTCTAGGAGGTGGTAGGGCCTAACATGACGAGGTTTGTGCTTGAGTGTCTTGAGACTCGTCAATTCCCAGCTGAGTTAAATGATGTTAATGTGGTTCTTGTGCCAAAGAAAAAAGTCCCTGAGATGGTTACGGACCTTATACTCATTTCTCTTTGTAATGTTTTCTATAAAGGTCATGGTGAAGATGATTGAAAATAGGATGAAGGGTTTGTGTGAGGGTGGTGGCTTTGGAGTCTTAGAGTGATTTTCTTCCGGGTAGGCTCATAACGGATAGCATTTTGGTGGCCGCGGAGGTGGGACATTATTTGATGTGAGCCAAATTGTGCATATTTCTTGAATTAGTTTGATCATGTTTGTTGGGTTCAATTCCATGAAAATGGTCATTTAATGGCATAATCCCTTGTTTTGTCGTTTAGATATGCTTCACACTTGTTTTGAATGTTTTATGGTGTTTGTTAGTATTTTGGAACCATTGTAGGTCAATTCCATGAGCAAAGGGAGTTCTAGGACAAGTTTGGAGCCAAAATGGACGAGTTGAAGCCCAGAAGGCTCGACGCGTCGAAAACACACGGATTGCACTTTCGACGCCTTATTTCGACGCGTCAAGACAATCGGTTCGACGCATCGAAAAAAAGTAGAATGCCTTGTTAATTAAATTATTGCGCATCGAGCGGCGTTTATTTGCAAATCGAAGGAGCGGCGCTGAATTAACAAAACTGCATTAATTCTCCAAATTGTATGGCGCTAGTTCTAAGAAAAAGGTGGGCTGCAATATATTTCCAAATCATTAGGGCAATAATTTCCAAAAAAAAAAAAAGAAATAGGAGAAATCCAATTTCGCCCCATTTTGACTCCTGCTATAAAATCTCGTTTTGGTTCAACCCTAGAGGATTCATGCTCAGTTTTGGAGACAAGAAAGAGGAGAATTGAGAGCTACAAAGTGTCTTGGGAAGCAAGGAGAAAGCCAAAGAGATTTGGGAGAATCGCTTGGTCAATTCTTATACTCTTTAGATTATCTTGTACTCTTAATTATTGATATGTATTGCATCTTAGCCATGTGTGGCTAAGTTTTCTTTAGAGATTCTTGGGTAAAAGTATTTATGAACCTATGTGCCTAGTTCTTTAATGCTTTAATATATTGTTATTTGGGTTTATTACTTGTGTTGCAATTCTGAATTGT
Organism: Ipomoea nil; assembly: GCF_001879475.1. Classification (NCBI taxonomy): domain Eukaryota; kingdom Viridiplantae; phylum Streptophyta; class Magnoliopsida; order Solanales; family Convolvulaceae; genus Ipomoea; species Ipomoea nil. The sequence continues at coordinate 1,479,322 of NW_017617607.1, forward strand.
ATTGTTGTTGCTAGTAGTTTAGGGCCCAAATTACTTGCTTCATAGCTTTGTTTGTGTCACAACGGGAGTTGGACATAATTTAGGGCACACATAATTGCACCTAACTATTACTCCTTGGGAGAGGGTAATTTTGTTAGGGAGTTTAATTCTTGATTATTGGACATCAGAAAATGGTAGTAGTTAGGAATTTATTTTGATGCATGATCTTGGTTTATTGGGTGATTATACCACGGGAGTGGATATTCATTAGTGTTAGGGACTACGGGTGTAACACCCCGTGTTACGGCCTTTAATCCCGGATTAATTATTTAATTAATTCCGTTAATAATAATTAAATTGGATTTAATTTGGTTAGGATTTCCTCTAATTAATTAATGTGGTCCACCATGGACCGTGGATCCTTGTCTGAACTATAGTCTTAAGCCTATTAGGAATAAAGAGAATAGACCTTTTACTAGTCAGATTCTAATTAGGAATCCTAAACCTATATATCTATTAGGGATAAAGAAAGTAGGCCTTTACTATTCAGATTCTTATTAGGATTCATGGTTCTATAAATAAGGGGTTAGAAAGCAATTAGAACCCTTACCACCCATAGTTATATTACACGAAATTATTCCCAAGAGATTCCCCACCACCAAGCCTAGGGAGATCAATCGGATGGAAATCTTAGGGAAGAACCTTAATAGCCAAGGGATGATTAATTAAGGCTAAGAGGTAACCCATGTCTCAACAAAACCTATTTTCCTCGCTATATCTTATTCATTGACTCCTTTGATATATGATTCTGTGCTCGAGTCTTGATAAAGCTTTTCCTAAGATTTATATGGTGTTCGTGAGATAATCTTGATGATTATGTGTTAATCTTGATGCTTATGTGATAATCTTGATGTTCTTGATACCATGATAAGCTATATGAATGATCTTGTATTTTGATTATGACTAGAGCCCTAGGGTACTAAACGTGGATTTCGTATTATGTGGTTTTGGTATGTTCGGGTGGGATTTTGCATGTTCGGGTGTTGAGTCTTGGCATGTCTAGGAGTTGTGTTAGGATGTATTTGGTGTGATTCTTGGTTCAACTCCGTTACTTGAATACGTGGTGTCGTCGTTTGTGTTTGAATGTGTCTGGACAGGGTTTCGGGTTCCACGGAGGATTCTGGGACCAAAATATTACATAGGAGTCAGTGGGGGGTAGGTGGGGGCAAGGGTGCCCGCCACATACCCGCTGCCCCGTGCCCTCTTCCCAGCGGGCAGCCGGCGGGCAGGCGACTGCCCGCCGGGCACCCGCTGGTTTGTGCTCCGCCGCCGGCGGGTGGCCCTCCACCCGCCGGGCACCCGCTGGAATGTTGGTGCAAACCATGGTGGTTTTTCCCGTTTGATGTTTCCCCGTGTCTCATTGTACCCCGTTTGTCGTATGTGAGTCTAGTTTGATGTATCGGGTACCGTTCTTAGGATAAAAGAGTCTTGTGTATTGCATGCTAGTTGAATTGGTATCCCGTTGGCCTAGGAGAAAGGTGTATGATCCCTTAGAAGTGTCATGAGTGGCTTAATGCGGTGAGTTACGTAAGGGTTATATTAGGATAAGTGTTCCCCGATGATTCCCCCTCGTTATGTGTTAATGTGGGTTGCATGTTGTTTGGCTTCTATGTTATTTGTGCATGATAGCCCAATTGGTTGCGATCAATTGGCTATAATGACTATCTGATGGGTTGAGAACCATCAGGTATTAACCCGACCGGTTGCGATCGATCGGCTATACAGGCAGTTGGATGGGTTGAGAACCATCGGCTGTTATATATATATATATATATATATATATATATATATATATATATATATATATATATATATATATATATATATATATATGGCTGCGGTCTATAATCTGGTTGCGATCAGATATACATGATAATAGGGTTGCAGTCCACCGTTTGGTTGCGATCAAACGTTATGATATAAATGAGCTGCGGTTCATTGATTGGTTGCGATCAATCCCCTTGTGATGCGGTACAAGTAAGGTGCTGCGGGGCCATGTCAGAGCTATATGCACTGACCTTCGTGTATGGGCACGTGAAGGGTCCTGCGGCACCACCATATGTGCATACATGTCTTATTGTTGATTGTGACTGAAATAGTAATTGGACACTGATATGATTGATATTGGATAGTCTTGTGACCTTAGGATGTGTGTTGGAATCTCTATGTGCATGATTAATTATATTGAATGTGTCTGTTATTGCTTGATTGAGTCTACTCTCGATTTTAAATTAGAGTTTCATAAGTATATACGTATTCCGGCTTCAAAATGATTTTCCCTTATATCTACCTATATTGCACTTAACGGGTTGGAGTGGGTTACCAGCATTATTCGCTGAACAGATATTATTTGGCTTTCAGGTATAGACGAATAGCTTCGGAGCGCGCTAGTTGGATTCGTGGACTTAGTTTAGGTAGTTCTAGCCTGGATGAGATGGCCTGCGTGCCTTGATTTGTATTTGGGTATTAGTTATGGCTTATGCTTTGTTAGTTAGTTTAGCCTGTGCATCTGAGTTCTCCAACTCGGATGTGGCATAGCACCCCGACCATTATGTCTAGTTTATACTCTGTTTGGGAATTAATAATAGAATTGCCTTTATTCCATAAGCTTTAAAAATTTTAAAAATTAGGGGTGTTACAACAGGAGTAGCTCTATACCACTTTGTATCCTCACACTCGTATTATCCCAGATTTGATATTGTCCTTAAGTTTGGCACTAGGTGATTAAATACTTGAATCCCATGAATCTCATCATCTCTCTATTGATTTCAAAACCTGAATCTTGCTTTTACATTTGTTTTATTTTTAATCAATCATCCATCTCTTTCGTTAGGATTAGCTTCTCGTGAATAAATTATTAGCTAGTGCTTAATACCCCACTTTCCCGTGGATCGATAACTTGGTACTCTAGGTATTATTTGTTTAAGAAATATACTGCACACCAAATTAGCGACGTTGCCGGGGAAGTGGCGTTTCAGTATTAACATTAGTGAAAGTTCTATTCTTGAAGTCTAATCCATTTTTATTTTTGTTGTTTTATTTTATTTTAGCTAACCTATAACAAGTTTCTGTTGTTGAGTTGTGTTCACTTGATCTGAGAACGTAGCTTTGTATGTGTACACGATCTTCAGGTATAGAGGTATTATTACCTTTGAACCTAGAGATTGAAAAGAGAGCCAAGTTTCTTAGAAAACAAACCAGGATGGCACAGGTACAAGGAATCCAAGCCGAAGAAAGATCCATGTCTGACTACCTTGCTCTGGATATTGAGGAGCATGGTAGCATCAATATTCCAGGAGTGGAGGCCAACAACTTTGAGATCAAGCCGGCCATACTAAATATGGTTGCTTCGGATCAATTTGGAGGGTCACCCACGGAGGATCCGAATGCTCATGTCACAAAGTTCCTACGAATTTGTGGCACCTTCAAAATGAATGGGGTCACGCATGAAGCTATCGGGCTTAGGCTTTTCCCTTTCTCACTAAAGGACAAGGCTGATGATTGGCTTTCCTCACTTCCATATAATCATTTTGACACTTGGGTAAAATTACATGGATAATTTTTGAAGAAGTTCTATCCAATCTCAAAGATTCAAAGGATGAGAAGGGCAATTCAAAACTTTAAGCAACAGGAAACTGAGTTCCTAACTGAATCTTAGGAGAGGTTTAAAGAGATGAGGAGGCAGTGTCAACACCATGGGATTAAAAGTTGGGATTTGATGATGGCTTTTTAGGAAGGATTGCTTGATAATTCTAGGATTTTGGTGGATGCTTCTTCGGGTGGTTCATTCACAGTTTTGGAGCCAACTCAAGCCGAGGAACTATTGGAGAAAATTGCTATGAATGGGTCTACTTGGTATTCGGATAGGTCTTCACAAAAGCTTGTGGGAGGAATTCATAAGGTGGAGCAATTTTCCACTTTGTCAGCCAAGGTTGATAATGTGACTTCCATGGTCCAAAAGCTTGCTCAAATCACCCTATAAAAGCAAAATGTGAGTTATGTTTCTACCCCTTCTTCTTTTGGTCAAGTTTTGATGTGTGATCTTTGTAGTGGTGGGCATAATTCGGGGGAATGTCTCAATGAATTAAGTTCTCAAACCACTACGGAGCATATAAATTTAGTGGGGTACAATAGGCCTCCACAACAATCCTTCCAATCTCAAGGGGCCTATAATCAAAACACTGAAAGGAACCACCCTGGTTTTTCATGGAGTAACCCAATGGGGGCTGCCAATCCCCAACACTTTGCTAATAGGGACCCCCCAGGTTTTCAATCTCAATTACCCGCATTGGAGGCTCCACCACAAGCAAACTTGGAGGCCATGATGAGCATGTTATTGAAATCTCAAATGCAAAGTGATGAGAGGATCAAACAAATGAATGAGAGATTGGAACAATTGAGCACCCATAACAAGATACTAAAAAATCAACTTGCCAATCAAGCTTCTACATCTAGCACGAGAGTCACTGGGAAGTTGCCAGCTAGTACTGAAAATTCAAGGGAGCATGTTAATGCAATTGTCACAAGAAGCAGCAAGATACTTGAAGAACCACCCCTTCCAACCAAAAACTCAAGTAACACTATTGAAGAGGAGATTGAAAAGATACTTGATGAGGAAGAAGTTGAACCAGCTGTTGTGAAGAATAATCCACAAGTTCATGAGGAGGTAGAGAAGCCCGTGAGAAGGTATGAACCACCATTGCCCTTTCCTAAAAAATTACAAAAGCGAGCAAAAGAGAGTAGAGAAAAAGTTTTTGGAGATAGTTGAGAGTTTGAAAGTTTCAATTCCCTTACTTGATTTTCTTTCACAAGTTCCATCTTATGAAAAAATTTTTAGGGACATTCTCGCCAAGAAGAAGAAATTTGGTGATCATGAGATGGTGGCTATTGCACAAGAGTATAGGGCTTTGACACGTAGTGAAAGTAGGAGCATATTGAAGCATAGAGATCCGGGAAGATTCGCAATTCATGTTTTATTGGAGGTCGTATGATAAAAAGTTCCCTTTGTGATCTTGGAGCTAGTGTTAATGTTATGCCCTATCATTTTGTAAGAAGTTGAATTTGGGATAGCCTAAACCTGTCCAATTTACATTGACATTTGCTTATCAGTTTACTACTAGTCCAATTGGAATTCTTGAGGATGTTCAAGTCTATGTTGACAAATATTTTGTGCCTTGTGACTTCATTGTGATAGATGCCCCAGAGAACCCCGATACTCCCATCATCTTAGGGAGACCTTTCTTGGTCACAACTGGAGCAATAATTGATGCAAGAAAGGGGTCCATGATTTTTGACTTTGGAGAGGAAAAAGTTGAATTTAATGTTATTAATGAGCCAAAGACCACTGGTGTTAAAGATTGCTCTATGATTCATAGCAAGCCCCTTGACATGACATTGGAGCATGCAAAGTGGAACAGCTTTTTTGGGTATGGATTCACTCTCGAAGATCTACCAGATTGAGCACTCCATAACGACGTTACGTCGAGCTAACGACGTTAAACTTAGTGCTTCATGGGAGGCACCCCATTTTATCTTTTCTTTTGCAGTATTTATTGCTTTCTAGTTTCGTTTTATTTAATTTTATTGCTTTCTAGTTTAGTTTTATTTAGTTTTATTGTTTTTTAGTTCGTGTTATTTTTGCTTTCTCTTTTCTTTTGTTTTGCATCAGGGACGATGCAAATTTTTAAGTGTGGGAGAGGAGTCATTAATTTGGGGATATTTTTTTAAAAAATTACTTTTGCTTGGATGACTCATATGCTATTTTTGGTGAATAAGTTACTTGTCTCAGCATGCAATTGCAATTACTCTCTCTTGTTGGTTTGTGGTTTGTTTTAGTGGTACTTGTTGCAATTCAATTTGTGATTGATGATTTGAGGTGTAACACATAATTGATCTATTCCCTTACCAATAGCTTTGTTAACCACTTAATAATTGGATTAATTCTTGATCTTGTGTTATGCATTGCTAGTGAAGGCTTATGAGAGATTCCGGTCATGGGTGTTTTGCTAGAACTTGCCTCATTACTCCCTAAGTGAAGTCTAAAGTATTGCATATTTTGAAGTGATTTAGGCCATTTTTGTTTAGCCATAGCCTTTAAACATGTCCCTACATATGTTTTTATCCTTTGTGTCCCCATTGTGCATCTCGTTTCTTTAAATAAGTGCTAAGCACTTATCCCCTCATTGTGATTGTTTTTCTTTGTGTTACCCCCATTATTAAACCTTAGCTCTTAGCCAAATGTTTTCCTTCCATCTTTTGAGAGAATGAAACTTTTATCTTTATTATTCCTGTAAGAAGAGTTTTTATGGAGCTTGTGTCTAAAAAGTAATTTTTGTACAAAAGTTCAAGTGTGGGGGTCTTGATTGTTGGTTTAAAGATTACTCCTTGAGAAATTGATGTATTCCAAAGAAAAGAATAAAAAGAGAAATCATGAAAAGAGTAAAGAAAAGAAAAGAAGGTTGAATGAAGATTGAAAGTTTGATTGTTTAGACCCCCACTTATTTAGAAGATTGATTTGTTCTTGAGTTGAAATTCTACTCCTTTAGTTGTTATTGTCTTATATCTTATAAGGTTTTGAAAAGAAAGATAATTATGAAGTTCTCTCCTTTGTGTATTTATCCATACTACTTCTTTGTTAGTCATACACCCTTAGCCCCATTACAAGCTTAACAAAGACCTATTTGATCTTATCATGCATTCTTAGAGTTGAACGAATGAGAGTATGAAGGGCAAGCCTATGAGATCTCATTCATGACCCGTGTTTTGCATAATCTCAACTTAGTATTTGTGCAGATTTGATCCTCACACACTTTAATAATTCTTGGTACTTGGTTATTGGCTTGAGAATGGGTCTTATGTGTCAAACAGATTTGATTCTTGAAGCTTGTTGTTTTGTAGCAAGTTGCTTGGTGGTTTGAAAGGTTGTGCAAGAGAGAGTAGGAGTAATTTGTATGCTTGACTTGTGATTTATTTCATGGTTTTGCGGGAGTTTGATGTGAGCCAAATTATGCATATTTCTTGTATTAGTTTGATCAGGTTTGTTGGGTTCAATTCTGTGAAAATAGTAATTTAATGGCATAATCCCTTGTTTTGTCATTTAGATATGGTTCACACTAGTTTTGAATGTTTTACGGTGTTTGTTAGTATTTTGGAACCATGGTACGTCAATTCCATGAGTAAGGGAAGTTCTAGGACAAGTTTGGAGCCAAAATGAACGAGTTGAAGCACAGAAGACTCGACGCGTCGAAAACACGCGGATTGCACAGATTTTCCGACGCCTTATTTCGACGCGTCGAACCAAGCGGTTCGACGCATTGAAAAAAGGCAGAATGCTTTGTTAATTAAATTGTTGCGCGTTCGACGCGTCGAGCGGCGTTTAATTGCAAATTGAAGGAGCGGCGTTGAATTAACAAAACTGCATTAATTTTCCAAATTGTATGGCGCTAGTTCCAAGAAAAAGGTGGGCTGCAATATATTTCCAAATCATTAGGGCAGTAATTTCCAACAAAAAAAAAAAAAAAGAAATAGGAGAATTCCAATTTCCAAGAATCTCATCCTCTCTTTATTGATTTCAAAACCTGAATCTTGCTTTTACATTTGTTTTATTTTTAATCAATCATCCATGTGTTAGGATTAGTTTCTTGTGAATAAATTAGTAGCTAGTGCTTAATACCCCACTTCCCTATGGATCGATAACATGGTACTCCAGGTATTATTTGTTTGAAAAATATACTGCACACTATTATTTGCGGAGGAAAACTTGTGGGAAGGTGAGTTGGACGGCCCTGAAGTTAGATATAGCGAAGGCTTACGACAGGAAGGAGTGAGGTTTTTTTAGGAGGATGTTGTTGGGTCTCGGGTTTGTAGAGAAGTAGGTGGAGTTGGTTATGACTTGTGTTGCCACTGTTAAATATAACATAATGGTTAATGGGGAGGTGGCTGGTTCAGTTGTTCCTACTCGGGGTGTTAGGCAGGGGATCTATTATCGCCTTATTTTTTCATTATTTGTGCAGAAGGCCTGTCTTTACTATTGTAGCAGGCTCAGGGGAATGGTAGTATCCATGGTTGTAGGGTTGCTCGGGGAGCCCCACAGTTTCGCATCTTTTTTTCGCAGATAACAACCTTTTCTATTTTTTTTTTTTAAGGCTAAGGCTAACAAGGCATTGGTAGTAAAACAGTGTTTAGAAGTTTATGATGGCTTGTCAGGGCAGTTGGTTAATTTTTACAAGTCTAGTATCTGTTTTAGTAGGAACACGAGGGAGGAGGATAAGGAGGAGCTGGCGAGTATTTTGGGAGTGGTGCAGGCGGAGGATTATGGGAAGTATTTGCGTTTGCCTTCGGTGCTGAGAAGGAATAGGAAAGCAATTTTTGCCTACATTGAAGAAAAACTGGGTAATTGTATAAGTGCCTAGAACAATAGATTACTGTCTCGAGCTGGTAAGGAGGTTTTACTAAAAAGTGTTGTTCAGGCTATGCCTACTTTTGCTATGGGTGTGTTCTTGTTGCAATCTTTTTGTGAGGGGTTGGAGAGAAAAATGAACAAGTTCTTGTTGGGAGATGTGGTGCAGCTAGGGGTCGAATACATTGGTTAGCTTGTGACAGGTTATGTGTGCTTAAGAAATTTGGAGGGCTTGATTTTAGGCGCCTCCATGCTTTTAATCTAGCCCTGTTGGCAAAGCAGGGTTGGAGACTTTTGACTAACCCAAATTTCCTAGTCTCTCGTATTTTTCAGGCTAGCTATTTCCCTCGTGGTTGTTATTTGGATGCGTGTTTGGGGAACAATCCCAGTTTATGTTAGAGAAGCATTTTTTTAAGGTAAGTCTATGGTTTTTAGAGGTGTCAGACGCAAAATTGACAATGGTCGTACCACGTCGATTTGAGAACACCCTTGGCTCACTGGTTCTGAGGGAGGAAGGATTCTGACTCCACAGCATCAGTAATTAGAGAATATTACGGTGGATAATTTAATTGATGGCCATACAGGTAATTCGAATATGAGTTTGTTGAGGAATATTTTCAGTGAGGCTGATGTAGAGACTATTTCTAGTATCCCTATTAATTTAAACTATGAAGATTTTTGGTATTGGTATGGGGATATTAGGGGTAATTATTATGTGCGGGCTGGTTATAGAGCTTTGATGGGAGATTTTGTGCAACATGGTAACAATTTTACTGCATGGATGGAATAAAATTTAGAAGTTGAGTGTTCCCCCTAAATGTAGAAATTTTGTTTGGAGAGCCGCTTGGGAAGTTCTCCCTACTATATTGTGCTTGAGACAAAGAAGGGTGAATGTTGAAGTTAATTTCCTTATTTGTAGACAGGAGATTGAGACCTTGTTTTTATTTTTTATTTTTATTTTTTTTTGTCATTGTATTTTTGCAAGGAAAGTGTCGCAAAGGATGCATTTGCAACCGGCAGATCAGTTAGTGGAGTGGGGTGAGTGGTTGAGTTATGCGCTTGACATGCAAGGGCAGGATCATGTAGAGTTGATGGTGACAACAATGCATGTTGTGTGGCAGGAGAGGAATGCTGCTGTTTTTTATTGGTTTGTGCGGACTCCATGGCCTGTGTGTGAGGTAGTGTTACAAAAAAGGGATTAGAGGACTGGCATCTTGCATAGAAGGCAAGAGGTGTCTTCTGCTGTTGGCCTGGGTATACAGGGAAATTGGTGGAGTGTTTTGTAGATGCAGCCTTCAACCATAATTCATGCAATGCATATGGTTTTTGGCTGCAAGCTGTTGACGGCTCCATGGTGGCAGCGGCCGGCGTGTGGGTTGTTATTCGGGGCGGAGGATGCGCACATGGCGGAGGTATTAGCTTGCAAGGAGACTCTCTCTTGTTTAAAAAAAAAACAATGAGTATTCCTGTGTTCTCGTCCACTCAGATTGTCAGGTTTTATGTTCGAATTTGGTTAATCGTTTTACTATTAATTCTTATCTTGGTTATGTTTATGATAGTTGTTTAGCTTTGCTTGGATCTTTAGATTCACGTTAGATTAGATTTGTGAATCGGTCTGCGAACCGGGTAGTTCATGCTTTTGCAGCAAATGTGAACTCTCCATTTGTTTCTAGGGTCTGGGTTGATACCGCTCATGAGTGTGTTGCTCATTTGTTTCATGATTAATGATATTCTTTGGTTTACTTTCAAAAAAAAAAAAAAAAAAAAAAAAAAAAAAAAAAAAAAAACAAACAAACAAAAAGAAAAGAAGAAAGAAAGAAAGGGTTTCCTAATAAATTAAATAATAATTTAGAAAGTAATAAATTTTTGCAAGAAAGGACACGATCAATATTAGTCATTTTTTTTAATGACATGATACTTCTCCTTCACCGACGGTGTATAGCATTTATATACAATTATTATTGCGTGGAATGTGGTCCACACAATTGTGTGGACAACGGTCCAAAAACACATAAAGTACATTATTCAAACTCATTTTTAATACATTATTGTAATACATAAATTACATTATTCTAATTCATAGAATACATTATCTTACCCCAAAAATTTCATTATTCTAACGCATAAAGTACATTATACATTATTCTAACCCATAAAATGCATTATTCTAACACATAAAGTATATTATTCTAACTCAAAATACATTATCTTACCTTAAAAATTTCATTATTATAACATATAAAGTATATTATTCTAAGTTTTTAACATATAAAATATATTATCTTATCTTCAAACGTTTATTATTCTAACATCATGCAGAACAAGAAATTTTTTTAACATCAAATCAATATAGTTTTAGAACTTGGTCGATGCAGCCGCAATAATTTGCCATGAATAGATTCGCCAAGTGGGTAGGTTAGACTTGGAAATGGGCAAATGGCGATTTTCTAAAAGAAGTGGCAAGTGGGTGAGGAAAATAGTACATCAACTTGTTTAAACTCAAATGCCGTAAACGGAAATTAAAATGAGGGAAAATACATTTTCCATTCTTTTATTTTTTTCAACAACGCCTCGATTGACTTCCCACATGAGAGTGATTATTACATGTCATTTGAGTACAAGGTATTAGGCTACATTTTCCATTTTTAAGTTATTAAAAATGTGAATATAATCTCTCATTTTTTGTCCAAATAATATTTTTAGTTCCGCTTAACAAAAATTATTAAATGATTAATAGTAAAAGATTAATATTTGATGCACCGTCGATGTATAGATGACAAATTATTGTGTGGATCATTGTCCACACGGCTGTGTGGACTACGGTCCAAAATGACATTGTGTTTATGTTAAATAATAATAATAATAATAATAATAATAATAATAATAATAATAATAAAAAGAATTCCTTATTCCGCGCATGCGGTAGAATAATAAACATTTTGGGGTAAGATAATATGTTTTATTAAGTTAGAATAATGTACTTTATGTGTTAGAATAATGTAGTTTATATGTGTTAGAATAATGAAATTTATGAGATAATATAATGTATTTTATGTGTTAGAATAATGTACTTTATATGTGTTAGAATAATCAAATTTATGGGGTAAAATAATGTATTTTATGAGTTAGAATAATGTACTTTATGTCTTAGAATAATGTACTTTATATGTGTTAGATTAATGAAATTTATGGTGTAAGATAATGTATTTTATGAGTTAGAAATGTACTTTATGATTAGAATAATGTACTTTACATGTGTTAGAATAATGAAATTTATGAGGTAAGATAATGTATTTTATGATTTAGAATAATGTTTATGTGTTAGAATAATGTACTTTATATGTGTTAGAATAATGAAATTTATGGGGTAAGATAATGTATTTTATGAGTTAGAATAATGTATTTTATGAGTTAGAATAATGATTGTACTATTACTATAGATAAAATGAGTAGTGACATTTTTAATAAAATAATATTTTTTTATAAAAATGTTACCACTCATATTTAAAATAATAAATACATTATATTCTTGTATTTGGTAGTTGGTATAATCATGTATGTAACTATGTAATGTAAGTATAATATAATTGTACTGAGTATATTACCACCAGTGCTAACAATACTCTTTTTCTCCCAATGCCAACAATACTCGATAGAATTAAATATATGTACATATATAACTATATGTGGTACAATTTCGTCACCAATATTAATTAATACCTTAAGAAAATCATAATCCTTAGTCCTTACTTTACACGGACGTTGGCCATCACAAACAATTTAAACAAAAAAAAAAAAAAACTAAAAAAAAAACTAAAAAAAAAAACTAAAAAAAAAAAAAACTAAAAAAAAAAAAAAAAAAAAAAAACTAAAATTTATGTACGAATAGATTAAATAAACTTTATTGTGAACATAAATAAGTTAAGCCTAACATTGTTGGATTTCAACTTGTCTCATAAATGAAAGATAACCTCTTGTACGAAATTATTTAGTTTAAAAGGACAAATAATAAATGTTCAAATTCATGTTGGAGAATAAGTCTGATAAATATGAAAAATTAAATAAAACTGATTATGATTTAAAATGAGTCATGCTTTTTAAGATCATTATTTTGGGTCTTGCACCAGAAAGAGCTTTTATGTTATATAATTCAAATTTTTTTTAAAAAAATGAGATATTTATATTAGTGTAAACTTACTTCACTTTTTCAATGTGGGATAAAAACTTTTTCTAAGATTTACATTTCCATTTTTTCCAACTCAAATAGATATAATTTGAAATTGAATTTATCATTCACCATTTATTTATTTTGAGTGTACAATATATTGATTACTTTGTCTCACTTAGGAGAACTCGAATCTAATTGACCCAACCCAAATAAAATGTGAGTCCCACTAATATTTTTACAGCAAAATAACCACTTAAAATGCTATTTTTGCTAAAATTTTCAACAGTTTAATCGAAGTAATCTCGTATAAAATTAATTGCAATTATAATAGTAAGAAAATTGAGTTAATACCATCTGAGGTCCTCCAAGTATAGTGGTTTTGCCACGTTCAGTCCTAAACTTTCAAATTAACCATCTGTGGTCCTTCGACTTTCAAATTTAACCATTTGTGGTCCAAGTTAACCACTTGTGGTCCTTCAACTATTAAATTTTAACCAACCATGGTCCTTTCAAGAGGACCACAACTGGTTAAATTTCAAAACTTGAAGGACTATGAGTGGTTAACATGGACCACGAATGGTTAAACTTGAAAGTCGAAGGACTACAAATGGTCAATTTGAAAGTTTAGGACTAAACGTGGCAAAACCATTATACTCGGAGGACTTCAAATGGTATTAACTCTAAGAAAATTCTACAATGCTGAAAAGGGCAATTTATATCGTGCACCACGGCGCACATAGCAATGTGCGCCCAGGCACAAAACGCACGTGTTTCTTGCTGACGTAACTCCGTTCGTCCGAACAGACCAAACCCCATTATGTGTATTCAGTTAAAAGTTTATGTGTATTGTGTTATGAGTTTATGTGTATTCGGTTAAGAGTTTATGTGTATTATGTTAACCAAACCCCATTATGTGTATTCAGTTAAAAGTTTATATGTATTGTGTTATGAGTTTATGTGTATTCAGTTAAGAGTTTGTGTATTATGTTAACCAAACCCCATTATGTGTATTCAGTTAAAAGTTTATGTGTATTATGTATTATGTATTATGTGTATTCTATTATGAGTTTATGTATATTCTGTTATGAGTTTATGTGCATTCGAAACAGAGAGTTTTTTTTAAATAACTTAACAAAACGACGTCGTTTCGGGAGGCGCGGGGCGCACAGTGCTATGTGCGCCGTGGTGCACGGTATAACATATCGTACTCCGTTTGTAATACTATAGATATAAATAAGTAGTAACATTTTTTAAATAGAATAATAATTATTTATAAAAGTGCAATCGTTATATCGTGGATCGCGGTGCACGTGCACCACGGTCAAAACGGCATCGTTTCATTAAGTAAAGAAACAATGCGCCGTTAGTTTTAACGGAGCGCACATTTTTTGTATGTTAATTACCAACTGACACTACAGTATATATCTAAACCAACACTGCCTCACATATTATTTTTATATTATCAAATGAAACTGCAGTTATATCAAAATGATATTGTAGTTGTGGTGAAATGAAACTGCAGTGTATATAAAATAAAACTAAATAACATTTCACATATTTGAGTGTATATTGTACAATGAAGCTGTAATTATATCAAAATGATCATGTAGTTGTGTTTTAATAAACTATAATGTATATAAAATAAAATTAAATAACATTTTCACATATTTAAGTCTATAAATATCGGATAATGAAAATATAGTTATATTGAACTGAAACTGTAGTTGTGTTGAACTGAAACTGCAGTGTATACAAAATGAAACTGAATAACAGAGCTACTTTTTGCGGAAGGGTGCGAAACGGCGAGAAACGGATGCCGTTTCTTTTCATTAAATAAAACGAGGTCGTTTTGATGCGCGGTGCATAATAGATTATGCACCGCGGTGGACGATATAATTTGCCATAAAAGTGTTACCCTTCATTTCTATTTATGATAATAAATATATATAACAAGGACATTTGGTCCATAGCTTTTAAACCTTTTTATCGGATTCAAATCACCTTATTTGTTTTATTAATTTTTTAAATTTAGGAATCAGACTAAATCACGAGGAGTTTTTTTTTTTTTTTTTTTTTAATATTTCCGTGCAAATTTCCTCTTTTATTTGTTGGAATGGAAAATGAAGGAAAAAGAATTGTGTTCCCATTTTTCACGTCTCACACACACATTTCAATTGTCGTGTATTTGGTTCCGAATCTAAATGTGATTTCGATACTCCAACCAAATGTTGTAATATTTTCTGATTGTTGTAAAATTTTCCTATAATTGTATAAAGAAAATATTGGAGTCACGGGGTGATCATAAACCTGAGCAAGAAAAGGAAAAGAGAAAAGAAAAGGGTGAGAGGTAGGACAAACTAAAGGATGAGGTTCCTTGTGGGTAAGGGGAGACAGAGTTTTTTATTATCCGTTGGGGCCATCTCTTTAATTTATGGGCCTTTGTTTTGGTTTTGGATTAGAGATTTCTTGTGTTGATTGATGTCTTTCTCACAAAACGGCAAATTATGCCCTGGACCCGTGTCCACATTGAATTGTGGACACGGGCCCAAAACGACGTCGTTTTTTTAAAAAAATGCGTCATTTAGTTAAAAAAAAAAAATAATTCGCGCACGTTTTGCCGTTAACGGTGTTATTTTTTTTTTTTGGATTATGAATGTACAGTTATGCCGTTATGAATGTACAGTTATGCCGTTATGAATATACAGTTATGCAATTATGAAATTATGAACACAGAGCTCTAACATTATGAACTTACAATTATGAACATATATAGTGATAAAATTATGACCATGGAGCTTTAAAATTGTGAATATAGAGCTTCGAAGATTATGAATGTACAGTTATGGAGTTATGAATGTACAGTTATAGAGTTATGAATCTACAGTTATGGAGTTATGAATCTACAGTTATGAGATTATGAATCTACGGTATGGAATTATGAATGTACAGTTATTGATCAAATTATGAACAAAGAGCTCTAACATTATGAACTTACAATTATGAACATATAGTGATAAAATTATGAACATAGAGCTCTAAAATTGTGAACATAGAGCTTCGAAAATTATGAATGTACAATTATGGAGTTATGAATGTACAGTTATGGAGTTATGAATGTACAGTTATGGAGTTATGAATGTATAGTTATTAACATATAGTAATAAAATTATGAACATATATTCTGACAATGAAGCGGTCTGAAATTTAAAAAAAAAAAAAAAAAAAAAAAAAAAAAGAGATAACAGTGCCTAACGACACTGTTACCCGTGTCCAGCAAGCATGCTGGACACGGGTCCAACGCATAACGATTGTCACAAAACTCATCCATCATCTCCCCTACATTAATGCCAAAGGCCTTCTGATCGAGCGGCATAGCTGTGGACCCTCATAAGAAGTTTTAAGTTCGAATTTCAGTGTGAGGGCATTGACTCTTTATGTTTCAGTTGGTTGAGAAAGTATGTTTGACATTGACTCTTTGTGCTTCAGTTAGTTAAGAAAGTATGTTTGAACATATACTATATTCTAATAGAGTTAATAATATTGAACAAAAAAAAAAAAATCTATCTTACATTAAATAGCCAATTATTCCTTTTTTTTTTTTAATAACCCGAAGTTCTCCCATACTATATCATGACCCATAAATTCTCTTCAAGTTCATGAAGAAATAAATTAAGTCAATTAGATACGAGATACTACATACACTCTAATAGCATTAATAATATTCAAAAAAAAAAAACAAAAAAAAAAAAAAAAAAAAAAAAAAAAAAACAAACAAACAAAAAAACAAAACAAAACAAAAACAAAACTTCCTTACATTAAATAACCAACTTGGCACCAATTATTCTTTTTTTTTAATCATCCAATATATCATGACCCATAAATTCATCTTCAAGTTCATGATGAAGAGGTAAATTGAGTCAATATAATTTAGACTAAAGACTTAACACCAAACTATACACTTCTGCGTACAAGGATTAATCAAATTCAAATCTAAACTCTCAATGTTGGAAACAGAAATTAAACCTCATTATATTGTTGGAAGCTAGTCTTTACTCTTGAGTAAGACTTCTATCTACTAGACCAATATTCAAATACAACAATATATTATTCATTGTATTGTATGATTAAAATTATAAATTTTTATTTTGAAGATCAATATATATTATATATATTATATAAATCATACAAATTGTTCTAGAAATATATATAATAATTGATTAATAACTTGAGACAAATTAAACATAAAATTAAATTATTTAATAAAATACTCCGCGTATTAGACAAATTTAATTAGGTAGGTAGGAAAGATGGTGAATACAAATTGTGCACGTAAATGGAGTTACAAATTAAAGTTAGATGGAAGGTAGTAAAACATGCATAGGGATGTTGAGGTTTGAAACATTTATTATTAGCCGTCAAGTTTCTAGACTTGCCCGCATTAGTACCTTAATTAATTCCTTGGTTTGACAACTGACATATATATACAAAATATATAGTGGAGTAATAAACTTCCACGTAGGCTGTGCAATTGGTCTCAGTTGTCACTCTCGGAAAGGCCATTTTTAGGTTGTGTTTGATGTGAGCTTATCTACATTGGACCATCCATTTTGCCTCTTTAGATCATTTCTCGCTTCAATTCTTATATATGATCGATCTTGTCATCTTGATGGGTGGGTATATATGCATATTGCATGCATGGTCTGCATTGCATCCACCCATGCACCTGCTTCATTGGCCTCTAGTTTTTGATAGTGTGTTTTCTTTTCATCATATCATATCATTTTTGCTCTTTTGTTTTCTTCTTTACTAATTTGACTTTCATGCATATATTATTGCATCATAGCTTTATTAGCTTCATTCGCTATAGGTACTGTTTGGTAACATAATTAGCTTATTAGTCCTGTTTGGTAACATAGTTAATTTATCAGTTAATTTTGACTTGTTTGATCACTATTATCTGACTTGGTTAAAAAGTCAATATGAGTGATTGATTAATTAGCTTTTTGTAATAACTTATTGCTCCAAAATCCAAAAATTAAAATTAAAAAAAAAAAAAAAAAAAAAAAAAAAAACTACTCAAAGCAGCTTTTTTTTATCAGCGTTTTGAAAAATTCATTTTGCATGTAATCAACTATCAGCTAACAGCTAATTAATTTACCAAACATCTTTCTACAATCAGCTAATGTTATCAACTAGTCAAACTCACTAACTTAATCAACTAACATCTATTTACCAAACACCCCCATAATTCAGGAGTGACATTTATAATTGACATATTTGTGAGGGACATAAATTAAAATTTTTCCTTTATTTTATTTCTTACTCAGCTCCCTGATGTGTATTTTAATTATTAGTTTTTGAAGGTGATTTTCTTCTTCTTCTTCTTCTTCTTCGGGAGTGTATTTTAGGAAGATAAAATTCACTTTTGGTCGTGATGTGGTAAATACGATGGTTCCCACAAATATGTACAAGTGATGAGGTAGAATCGATGATAGATCCTTCTCTAGTCTGTTTGTTGGTTTAAGTTTTAAGCTTGGGTGATGACATGAGGCCAGATGGTTCCAAGCTAAATCAGGCTAAATAGAAGCATCCAAAAGTCCCCCCTCCCCTCATTTATTGCGGTATTTATAGGAGGTGTGAGGGAACACATGTCAGTCTCTCGGCATGTGTGGCACGTGGAACGCATGCACAAGGGAAGGTCGGAGGTTTCACTGGTCCCTCCAAGTGCCTAAAGATTCTTGACTCTCTCGGACCCACTGCTACTAGGTTTGGGCGAATGAGCATAATTCAAGGCGCTAAGTAGTGTAGGTCGGGTGGTCGATCCCAACCTAATATGGTTAGGGTGAAATAATAAACCAGGCATTGCTGGTAAGTAAACCTTTACTCGGTTCTGCGAACCGGGTCGGGTCAATGTGCTTCTAGGCCGGTAATGCTCGACGACAGCTTTACTCGGTGGGACGCTCTAATACCGAGCATGTATACAGTATGATATGGTTAGGGATACCCCTACCAGGTCTACTGACTATTATACATGAATCACATTTGATCCTTGACTATTACAATTTTCTAATTAAGTGCATGACTGATACGGATAAATGAAACGTATTTGGAAGATATATTGATATAGAAACGAATACAAAGGGTTCAAGGAGGTTCGATCGTGAAAGATGACCGGGAACCTCTCTAGCCTAGCTTGTACAAATATCCAAAATTCCCTCACACTAGCATTTAATGCAGTATTTATAAGGGTCACGGGGAATCGCGTCCGGTCTTCCGGCATGTCGGCCGCGTGGCGCACATGCACCGGGCGGAGAGGCGGCAGACATGCAGCCGTACACGTGTCGCGAGGCTTCTGCTACTGATAGAGCTTCCCTCTTACCGGTCCCACGCCCCGGTCTCCAGTCTCCCGTCCCAGGGCCCTCTGCATGGCGCCTGGATAAGAGTACGACCAGGTGACCGGGCGAGACTTCTGGTCGCTCTTTGACCGGGCCACCTGGTCGGGTGGTCAGGTCGGTAGGGCGCTCCGTATGTCCGGTGTATATTCCCCATCATATAGCCCCCCAGCCCGTGGCCCGACGACGCCCGCCGGAGGGGCTCGGGCTTGAGTTCCTTCGAGGCGCACTGGGTGATCGGGTAGTGCAGGGCCAGCTATAGTGGGGCGTGCGTGTAGGCTGTAGCCCTCCACGTGTCGGCCATTCATTGGCCTGGGGATGCGGGCCTGGCGTGTTGTGGAAGCTTCCTCCTTCCCGCCTTTTTTGCTTCTATAAGTAAGAGCCCGAGGCCCCCCATTGACACTTTTCGCACCTTCAGCTGACTTCAGAGCTTCCCGGCCGTGCCTGTTTTTCTACTTGGAACTACGAGCGGTTGTCCTCACCACGGTCCTTCGAACGGTAAGCCTCATCTTCACTTTATTTTGCTTGTAGTTTCATAACCCTTTAGACGTAGGTTAAGACCCGAACCGGGAGCCCATACTGAGACAACCCCCCCCCCCCCCCCCCCCTCATTTTCTCTTTAAGGGAGAAGATGTCTAGCTCGGATAGCCAGAACGTGTCCGGTCGGGACTATGCGGCCGAGGACGAATCCCACACAGCAACGGGGTCTTCCAGGGCGACCACCAGCACGAGCGAGTTCATCGACCGATATACCGCGCCCGGCTCTCCGCAAGCCCCCGGTGGTCGAGCCAACTCGAACGGGTCTGAAGGGCGAAGCGGCTTCCTGGCCGAGGGTCTCGGCAGTGAAGGCGAGGAGGGCGAGTCCAGCGAGGTTCAGGTGCTGAGCCCCCCGTTGGTCGGGTCATCGCGCCCGGGGAAGTCACCCCGGGTGATCTTTAGTAACGCCTCGGGTTCGGGGAAGTCCCCCCGGACTGTGGTCGGAGCTCTGCGTCCCGACCTATCCCCTTCATCGCGCGACCGGCTAGCGTACAGCTTTAGGGATCCGACTTCAGCGGCGACTTCTGCTCCAACCGCGTCCACCTCCGGGCGGAAACTGGTTTTCCTCAACAGCGAGTCCGTCCGGGAACAGATGAGCGTTCTTAGCCGGGCCGAGGCCAAAGAGATTAGGTCGCTCATAGGCGGAACGGTAGTCGTTGATACTGCCCGCGCACTCGGGAACATTGTCGACCGGACAACCCGGGAGTGGCTCGGGCTCCACTTTGATTCCCTAAAGGCCCCGCTGACCTTTCCGTTCAGCCCGTTCTTGCTGACGTTTCTCAAACACTACGGGGTCCTCCCCGGACAGGTCACTCTGAACGCCCACCGCATCATCGCGTGCTTCCCGCAGATCTGCGCCCGGCACAGGGTCGAGTGCACGATGGAGCTGTTTGATTACCTTTACTCGGTGCGACCCTTGGCCCCCCGGTATGGATCCGGGTTTCTCCAAGCTCAATCACACGGGCACCGGTGCAAACTACTTCGCCTCCCGGACAACAACCGCGGGTGGAAGGAGAGACTATTCTCCGTCAAGTACACCTGGGAGCTTCCGGTTCCTCGGGAATGGCCTAGCCATTACCTTGAGCAGATCACTCCGGACGAAACTCGCGAGCTCGCTGACGCCGCGGTGAAGATTTCGTCGGAGTTCTACGACTATCGCACTTATAGGACTCCCGAGGCGTTCGAAGCGGCCCAGCTCGAGCCCCCCCGATACGACCTCCCGGAGAAATATGAGCCCCAGCGGATTCAGATCACCATCGCCCGGCCACCTCCCGGCTCTTCGGCCGCGCCCGGAGGTTTTATATTTATCCTCATGCAATTCCTCCGTTCGGCCCCGCTCGACCGCTAACTTAACTCTTTTGCTTCTTTTTCAGGTATGGGTTTCGACAAAGCTTTCATCGCCGCACCAGCACCTCCGTCAGGGCCCCGACCGAAGATTGCCCTCGGGGGGAGGAAGAACGTTGCTGCCGACCTGTCTACGGCGGACCCGTCCGTTCCCACCGGTCTCCCACTCGGCATTACTTCGACCCATCCGGCTGAATCCGATCCGGACGTGCTGGTCGTCAGATCTCACGCCCGGAAGGGGAAGGAGCGGGAAATAGATGACGCGGAGGATGTCCCCCTTCTGAAGCGCAGCAGACGGGCCAGCCCGCCCGCGGATACTCCCGTCATCAGTGTCCTACTGAGCGGGGAGCATCCAGCGGCTAAGCTCAACCGGCTGGTGGACATCATCCCGGCGGGCGACGACGGGAGAGGGAAGACGCTGAACGAGATCGGGGAGCAGGGGGCGGCCGACGTCGTGCAGGTACGGGTCTTTTCCTTTATCCTCTGATTTTTTCATCGGGACCGGTCGCTAACCTTTATTGTTCCTTTGTTGCAGATGACGCGCACCCTGGTAACTCTGTTTCGTCGGGCCAAGGCGACGGAAGATGCTGAGGCCCTTCAGAAGGCCGCCGATCGCCACGAGAGGGACGCCAAGGACGCACGGAAGAAACTCCGGGTTGCCAACGACCGGCTGGCTAAGGCGGAGAACCGGGCGGCGGAGGCTCAAAAGCTGCTGGATAGCCCGGAAGGACTCGCGACTCGGGTGTGCCGCGATCGGGCCGAAGGGGAGGCGTTCTTTCGCCAGTTTTTGAAGAACCCGGTCGGTGAGGAGCTGGCCTGGACACTGGCCAAATGGGCCTTCAGCTCCGGGCAACGCCGGGCCCAGAAGGAGGACCGGGACGCCCTAGCCCAGTCGCTCGATGATGACGACCTGGCCTTGGTCCTAGGGGTCTTACCCGCTGAAGTACCCGACCCAGGTCCTGAGCCGTTTGACAGCCCCCCAGCCGCCGTTCAGCCTCCTTCCGACGAGCTGCTCTCACAGGTTCCTCCCGAGGCGTAGACTTCTAGAACGGGAGCCCGGCCCCGTACTTGTGCCGGGCCGAAAGATTTTTTTTTTTTTTTTTTTTTTTTTAACCGGCGGTTCGCCTTAAGGGAGCCCGACCCCTTTGTGTCGGGCAAACACTTTCTCAAATTAATGATTTTTGCGTTAACGGTTTTTCTGCTTCACTCGCTTCCCTGCCCCTAGTGTTACCCCCAACTCGTAGAGGCCGGGACGGACCCGGGCTCGGGCAAGGGTCTCAGGGAGGCCAGGACGGATCCGGGCTCGAACGAGGGTTTCGACGGAGACTTTCGAGTGTACCGCCAACTCATCGAGGCCGGGACGGACCCGGGCTCGACCAACAGCGTCAACGGACACTTTCGGGTGTACCGCCAACTCATCGAGGCCGGGGCGGACCCGGGCGCGACTAAAAGCGTCGACGGATACTTTCGAGTGTACCGCCAACTCATCGAGGCCGAGACGGACCCGGGCTCGACCAAAAACGTCAACGGACACTTTCGAGTGTACCGCCAACTCATCGAGGCCGGGACGGACCCGGGCTCGACTAAAAGCGTCGACGGATACTTTCGAGTGTACCGCCAACTCATCGAGGCCGGGACGGACCCGGGCTCGACTAAAAGCGTCGACAGATACTTTCGAGTGTACCGCCAACTCATCGAGGCCGGGACGGACCCGGGCTCGACCAAAAGCGTCGACGGACACTTTCGAGTGTACCGCCAACTCATCGAGGCCGGGACGGACCCGGGCTCGACTAAAAGCGTCGACGGATACTTTCGAGTGTACCGCCAACTCATCGAGGCCGGGACGGACCCGGGCTCGACTAAAAGCGTCGACAGATACTTTCGAGTGTACCGCCAACTCATCGAGGCCGGGACAGACCCGGGCTCGACCAAAAGCGTCGACGAACACTTTCGAGTGTACCGCCAACTCATCGAGGCCGGGACGGACCCGGGCTCGACCAAAAGCGTCGACAGATACTTTCGAGTGTACCGCCAACTCATCGAGGCCGGGACGGACCCGGGCTCGACCAAAAGCGTCGACGGACACTTTCGAGTGTACCGCCAACTCATCGAGGCCTGGACGGACCCGGGCTCGACCAAAAGCGTCGACGGACACTTTCGAGTGTACCGCCAACTCATCGTGGCCGGGACGGACCCGGGCTCGACCAAAAGCGTCGACGGACACTTTCGAGTGTACCGCCAACTCATCGAGGCCGGGACGGACCCGGGCTCGACTAAAAGCGTCGACGGATACTTTCGAGTGTACCGCCAACTCATCGAGGCCGGGACGGACCCGGGCTCGACTAAAAGCGTCGACAGATACTTTCGAGTGTACCGCCAACTCATCGAGGCCGGGACGGACCCGGGCTCGACCAAAAGCGTCGACGGACACTTTCGAGTGTACCGCCAACTCATCGGATAGCCAGAACGTGTCCGGTCGGGACTATGCGGCCGAGGACGAATCCCCACAGACGGCGCCAAATGATACGGATAAATGAAACGTATTTGGAAGATATATTGATATAGAAACGAATACAAAGGGTTCAAGGAGGTTCGATCGTGAAAGATGACCGGGAACCTCTCTAGCCTAGCTTGTACAAATATCCAAAAGTCCCTCACACTAGCATTTAATGCAGTATTTATAAGGGTCACGGGGAATCGCATCCGGTCTTCCGGCATGTCGGCCGCGTGGCGCACATGCACCGGGCGGAGAGGCGGCAGACATGCAGCCGTACACGTGTCGCGAGGCTTCTGCTACTGATAGAGCTTCCCTCTTACCGGTCCCACGCCCCAGTCTCCGGTCTCCCGTCCCAGGGCCCTCTGCATGGCGCCTGGATAAGAGTACGACCGGGTGACCGGGCGAGACTTCTGGTCGCTCTTTGACCGGGCCACCTGGTCGGGTGGTCAGGTCGGTAGGGCGCTCCGTATGTCCGGTGTATATCCCCATCAATGACTATATAATTTGTATCACATTTAGTCATGCTGTTCAATTCCTCAGTCAACTATTGTTGAAAGTGCTCCTTCCGGAAGGAGCACTACATTTGCTTCTATTGCGCTCCTTCCTAAAGGAGCACTGCATTTGCTTCTTTTGATAATAGTTGGCCGAAAAATTAGACTGCATGATCAAATGTGATACAAATTACATATGTATGCACTTAATTAAAAAAAATTAATAGTCAAAAATCAAATGTGATTTATGTATAATAGTTGGAAACTAAAAGTAAAATTTATTCTTTTAGAATTTTGAGTTTGTTATCAAAGCTTTGTACAAGTGGTGAGGGAAAGGCTAAAGTCAAAAGATGAGATAGAGGGGAGGATGTCCATACTCCACACACCCATGCCAGTTGGCCCCTATCTACCAATTCAATTCAATTGAAGATAGATGGCGCAACTATACTTAATTAGTAGTGCTACCAGCTGCCACCCAATTCATAGCCACCACCTATTTGGCTGAAATTGAAGTTAATTAGTAGTGCTACCAGCTGCCACCCAATTCATAGCCACCACCTATTTGGCTGAAATTGAAGGAAAATATTATGTGTATTTTTATTTTTTACTTTTATATAAAAAAAAATTAATGAAGATATTTGTATTGAGATTCACAATAAAAAAGTAATTATTAATGCCCACTACATTTAGGGTGTGTTTGGAAACCCAGAAAATCATTTTCCGGGTTTTTAGTGTTTGGCTAGGCATGGAAAATGGAAGTCAAAGAAAAATCACTAGTGGGTCAATGGAAAATCACTCCATTCTTCCGGAAAATGACTTCCCCTTTTTTTTTGGAGGAAGTCATTTTCCAAGTTCTAAACCCTGACCTCACGCCTCTTCTCTGTCCTCTCCTTAGTCCTCATGCCTCTTCTCTCTACCTCTTCTCTCTGCCATCTCCTCACGCGTATTCTCTCTGCCCTCTCCTCACGTCGTCGGCGAACTGCGTTGCAGTGAAGAGAAGACCTCATCAACCCCTCGTTCCACTTGAGAATGTAAGGAGAAATCCCCCCCCCCCCCCACCCCCCAGACTTCCCCACGAATTTGCAGTGAAGAGAAGAAAACGAGGAATCGTCGTCGTCGGATTCGCCAGTCAATTTGTTGGATTCGCCAGTCAAGCATGAGTCTTTGGATATTGATGCAAATTTGTTGGTGAAAGAGTTTGTTTTCTATTGGGAAATCAAATCTGGGGAAAGAATTTGTTTTCTTGAGTGTTTTTAAATGGGAGCATAGAAATTGTTCTGTTGATTAATCCATGGGCGGTGGGCAGTGGCGGAAACGAAGAAGAAGACTGAGAAAGGCGAAATTTGAAGTGAGACTAAATTATAATTAAATTAAATAACTAAATTTTAATTAAACAAATAATTAAAATATTTAATTATACAATTCAAGTCATTTTTTGGAAAATGAACCAAACACATAAAGACAGTTTTCTGTTATGCAGCCAAACACTAGAAAGGAAAATATTTTCCGAAAAATGACTAATTTTCCAAAAAACATTTTCCAAAAGTCATTTTCCTGCTTTCCAAACGGACCCTTAGAAAGTAAGATTTGAAAGTTTATGTAGTAGAACTCCAAATTCAAAGTGCACATGTCATGTCTACCATTAACGATTACTTATAAACTTTTATTTCACATGATTTATGCTTGGCATGCCTAGCTGAAAAGTTAGTAGATAATTAATAAACTAATTAATTGAAATTATTAAAATTAATTGTTCAATTAATTGATAAGTGTAAAAAGACAATAAATTAAACTATTAGAATTTTGATAAATGAAGGATATATGATGTCATTTTTGTAAATTAATAAATATATTTAAAAAAACAAGAGCTTATTTTGAAACGCTATTTTGGATATCATTTCCAAATAAGTTATTATTTTTTAAAAAAAATTGAAATTTATGCCCATCACAAATATGTCAATTATCAATGTCACCCTTGAGTTATCAGTGGTGCAAATTTTGCCCCTCAATTTTCAAAATGTGACATATATTGTCCATTCCCTGAATTATTAGTGATATAAATGTGGTTACCCGTCATTTTCCCTATTCGAAGACCGCGTTTTTTTCCTTCATTTTTCTTTCTTCGTTTGTTCTCCTTCCGTCGATAACAATGTTTCTCCCTCTTCCTATTAAGGGATGAACAATATATGTCACGTTTTAAAAATTGAGGTACAACATTTACACTACTAATAATTAAGAAGTGATATTGATAATTAGCATATTTGTGAGGGGCATAAATTATAATTTTTTCTTATTTAAACTCCCTATATTTTACCAATAGTTTATTTATAGTTTGAAATAAGTTATAAGCTCAATCAAATAGAGTTTTAATAATTAATTAATAATTATATATAATTTAAAGGTACCAGGACTATGTGGTCTAATGGTATCCGAGTTGGACTTCCAATTGGAAGATTATGAGTTCAAGCCTCAGTGGAGGCGTTATTGGTTCTTCGTGTTTCAGTAGGTTGAGAAAGTATATGAACAGATACTACAATGTAATAGAACTAGTAGCTTTCAAAATATATATATATATATATATATATATAATTTAAAGTTAATTTTTAATTAACTCCTTATTTATTTAAATTTGTTCTCCGAAGAAGTGACCAAATGATTAAGTAAAATATAATTTTTGTATATAGATATTCATGAGTTCGATATTTCAATTCTCTTCATGTTTTTAGACTTTCTTAGTAAATGAAGAATTATATACAATTATCTCTAAATTTTTCTAATCTTTTACCCTTTACTTCTTAATATAATTTATTACTCCGTATTAATTCTTAATTTCTTTCCCTTTAAGCAATAAATAACATGACAACATGTGGAGAGAATATTATTCACAAAAAGGATTTTTTACATTTTCTTTAAGAGCATCAATTACATATTTTGAAAATAGAGTGAAGTCGTGAAGAGAGCCTAGCTTGCACACTCAACTGCCAAAAAAAATGTAGAATGAGATTCCAAAAATGTGTCAGCATTAGTGTTGATATTGCGGAAGAAAAGAAAAGAAAAAAATTCAGCAATTTTTTTTAACCACACATTGTGGTCCAAATCTTTCTTTGTCCGTTTAATAATTCAGGTCCACTGAGCTCATTTGCCACTTGAGCTATCTTGTTGGGTTAAAAAATTCACCAATTAATGTTTACTATAGGACGAAAATAGTAAAATAGTTAGCCTATCAGTTAATTTTGGCTTGTTTGATCATTATTAGTTGTTTGATTTGGTTAAACAACTAATAAGAATGTTTGATTAATTTGTTTTTTATAACATCTTATTGTTCCAAAATACTACGAAGTAAAATTTTAAAAGCGGCTTTTCCGATCAGCATTTTGAGAAAGTTATTTTGTATATAATCAGCCATCAGCTAATTTACCAAGCATCTTTTTACAATCAGCTAATGTTATCAACTAGTCAAACCCACTAACCTAATCAGCTAATTTACCAAACTCTCTCTACAATCAGCTAATGCTATCAGCTAGTCAAACCTACTAACCCAATCAGCTAATTTACCAAACATCGTTCTACAATCAGCTAATGCTATCAACTAGTCAAACCCACTAAACCCGATCAGCTAACATCTACTCCCTCTGTTCCATTTTATGTGTTGGGTTCGGTCAACCAGGCTTGACTGAAGTTATTTACAATTTAATTTTTTATAATATTAATTTTAGAATTAGTAGGTAAAATTTATATATTTAGAAACTATATCAAAAGTACTATTAGACACAAAAAAAATCAAATTTAAAAATTATAAGAAAATGTTAAGGGCATCCTCAATAGTGTAAGATTTTGAGGAGATTTTACAGGTGTGATTAGAAAAGAGAAAATGGGAAGGGAGGAAAAAAAAAACTAAAATTTCAAAATAAAAACAAAAATATATATATTTACGCGCCCAAGCGGGCGCGTGCACTGCACGCGCCAGCCTGGGCATGAGAGTTGCGCCTCACGCATCGTGAGGCGCAACTCTCCACTTTGTTGGGGAACCCACCCCACTACCAAAGTCCCTTTTTTTTGTAGGAAGAAAATTTTCACAAAATCTTGCTTTTCCATTTGTCCTTATTTAATTCAAAGGAATTTTACTGTTCCAAAATGTGATGCCCTAATAGAAATAAACAAAGAAAAAAGAGTTGATTTGATCAATGAATAATGAGTAAGATAAAATGGGACATAGGAAGTATTTACCAAACACCCCATAGTATTGTTTTTCTAGATACTTGTTGTGGATGATAGTATGTAAAACATTATAACAAGAACATGTGTTGATTGTACCTTGTAGGTATAGAAAGAGGCATTTTAGTTGTTATATAATTATTCCTTTTAACCGCTGAATTAAAGGGTTCAACCCGCCAACAGTTCGAAGTTTTGTGTTAGGATCAGCTCAACCAAAAAATTAAAAAATAAATCCATTAGTTAGAATCGATAAGTTTGATAAAATTAATTTGAAACCAAACGGACTAACCTAATTGACATCCCTATATGTAACTCACCATCAAATTTGTAGAAAAAATAACCTTCCTCAGCTCGGGGCACAACGGTGGTGGAAGGTTGAATAAAAGGATGATGGCCATACTTTCTAACCGGCCTCTCCACATCTATACCTTCAACATTACATAATAGGGAAAATATGACACTGGATATTATTTCTTTCTCAGTACGATTATACCACCATAAAATACACCAATCGTTATACCGTGCACTACAGCGTACATAACAATATGCGCCTCGTCCTCCTAAAATGACGTTGTTTTGTTAAGTTGGGAGTTGACGCGACAAAGTGTATATGTATTATGTTATATACTTATATAATTATGTACATTCTGTTATACAATTATGTATATTCTTTTATACAATTATGTACATTCTTGAGTTAATACCCATTTTGGTCCTCTGACTATTACGTAATACTTGATTTAGTCCCAAACTATTAAAAGTACACAATTTAGTCCTCTAACTTTTAAAGCAGTTCCCAATTTAGTCTTCCGTTACAATTGCCATCAATTTACAGTTATTTTGTGGGACAAAAACGTCCTTTCATATTCGTCCTGAATATTCTTCACCTTCACCCTCTTTAATTACCAGCCTGGGACTTCTTGTCATCAGATAAACCCATTGGAGCTGAAGTACCATCCATCTTCTCTTGCTTGACAACCTCCTCGCGCTGGTCTTTTGTGAGGTTCAGTCCTTGCTTTATCATCCATGGAGGCAAAACTTTAATTTCATGGGCGAAGATGAACTAACCCTCAGATTAAGTATTGTCTCCTTTTTATTCATGACCAGAGAAAGCAACTTCAACCTTGGTCTCTTTCCTCCCCTTCTTTGCAAGTATGCTGGCCATCAACAGCAACAGCATGCAGCATTATATACTTTTGCACCTTTTGATGACTCTTTCCTATTATCCGGCGTGATAAGTTTTTCTTCTTCAAAAAATCCGATCCTAGTGTTCTTCCAAGTTGTTTTGTACGCCCGCAGCTTCAACTCTTTTTCCCTCACCCATGCGCACCTTGTGAGGGCATCTAGAATCACAACAGCAATTCCTCGATTATCGCTTCCAAGAATTGGGCTGATCATCTTTCGTCGCAAAATCGTCATAGAATGCTCTCGCCGTAAGTTTAACCAATCGGCTCGATGCTCATGGCGGGTGGCTCATGTTTACTGAGTTTCTACGATTCGACTGGCGGGGATATCAGCGAGACGCGTGCGGAAGATGGGACCACTACTAGCCGGAGGGATGCCTTAGAAATTTTGGGGATTTTTAATGCCACTAACGGGCTATGTCCTCAAAATGACTTCTTTGCACTCAAAATAATCGTGGATAGATGACAATTATAACAGATGACTTAATTGGGCAATCATTATTGCATAGACCATGGTCATATAATTGTGTGGACCATAAATAAAAAGTACATTTTTAATATACTAAAAGTACATTATTTTATATATACTATCAAATAATGTACTTTTTTTTTATTATTATTATTATAAAAAAGGGGACTTTCAAATAATGTACCTTTTTTTTTATTATTATAAAAATGGAGATATCCTATATACACACTACTTATCCTAAGTGAGGTTCAAACATTTCACCTCACATTTAGGGGAACAACCGGGTACCAGTGAACCATAAGCCACTTGGTTCAAATAATGTACCTTCAGTACACAAATAATATACCTTTAATATATTAAAAATGTACCCTATATTCATGTTCCACACAAGTTGTGTGGACCATGGTCCATACAATAATTAGCCCTAATTGGGTGGATACTTTTAATAGTCTGGGATTAAATCAAGTATTAAGTAATACTCTGAGGACTAAAATGGGTATTAACTCTATATTCTTTTACACAATTATGAACATTCGAAACATGAGATTTTTTTAAGAGTTCAAAATTTATGTTTATTATGTTAAGAATTTATGTGTATTATCTTTTCAAAAAAGAGTATGTGTATTTTATTATACAATTATGTATATTCTATTATTATACAATTATGTACATTCGAAACATGAGATTTTTTTTAAGAAGTTAACAGCAAACACAAAAATAAAATTTCCAAAAAAAAAAGTATAAAACGACGTCGTTTTACTTTTGCACCAGAACACACAATGCAATGTATGCCCTGGTGTACAATATAAATTGCCAAAATACAATGTTCACCCTAGTGCACGATATAAATTGCCAAAATACACCACCATCAAATGTTCATTTACAATTTATATTTCAAAGTAACCAATTACAGTACTTGCAACAAAATCATCTTATTGAGACTGAACGGATTCTAGAAAGGTTTGAAACCCTCCCCGAGTGATAGGACCTTGGCCTCAACATCTTTGCCACTAAAAATGACCCCAACGCTAAAACTATAGGTAGGGTGAAATATTAAAATAAAAAAAAAATAAAAAAAGGCTGAAAATATTGGGCATATTCACTATAGGAGAAAAGACTAGTGAGCAACCTTAATTCTGATCGAGCAGTTTCTTCAATTATGATATTGATGAAGACATGGAATCATCAGCCTACTCCGACAGATCAACACCAGTTGACTAAAAACACCAAAAAGTTAAAAACTAAATTACAATATTCAAGTTTTTTTTTTTTTTTTTGTTACTTATCAATTTCATAGATG
This sequence comes from Ipomoea nil, assembly GCF_001879475.1. Classification (NCBI taxonomy): domain Eukaryota; kingdom Viridiplantae; phylum Streptophyta; class Magnoliopsida; order Solanales; family Convolvulaceae; genus Ipomoea; species Ipomoea nil. Next base: position 1,510,356 of record NW_017617607.1, read on the forward strand.
ATCGATTGGATGGATCATATTCGGGGCATCCCAGGAAAGCATAGAATCATCATCATCACCCTCGTCAAAAACAAATGTTGCAGCTGGCACTAGGCGGAGGAGCAAAGCCTTTCAAGAGCAGCATTTTCATCCCAGCCAACAAGTTCCAGTGTACTCCTCACCTGCGCTTCAGGGAAACCCATCTCCACAAGTTTCTGTACCTGTCAAAATCAACCAACCACTTCAACTCTGTTTCCTCCAATTGTTATACAATTATTTCCACTTCAGAATCATCATACACTTATTTTCTCCCCAAAAGCATCAGGTGTTCAAGCTGGTATAGTTCTGAATTCGAAATATGACACATTTCAGCTGGTTTCTACCAAATATATTTGGTCAAAAGGACTAAATATGCCCCCGGAAGATGCCATTCACTAAATATGGAAAAAATAATACTTGCCACCCAAATGAATTGAAGCATGTATTTCATCTCAATTAAAAATCTAAACTGATAGTTGGATTGCACATTTATATTTATATCTGGTTAGTTGAGTACATAGCTGGAGAAATATAGAAGAGGAATATATGCTCAACACACCCCCTCACGTGTGCGAGCGGGTTATTTTGGATGGGTTCCAAGCAACACGTGGACCAAACCCATTACCTTCGACATGGGGTTGGCTCCGATTCTAAATTGGGGCATATGCTCCATCTCAACTAAAAGACTAAACTGATAGTTGGATTGCGAATTTATATTTATTTATATATTATATATGCTCAACGAAATGTGGAAGTGATGTAGTAGTTATGGGAAAAATAAAAAAATTCATATGTATAAAATCCCAGTGATGTAGTAGTATGGGAAAAATAAAAAAATTCATATGGATAAAATCCCAGTGGTCTTTCTGAGAAGTGTACAAAAATTATATACTCAATATATAACGATAACGATAAGGGTATATAAAAACATCAGGCAAGAATGGTGAATAATCACCCCACACTTACCTTTTCATCAACACCGAGAGATGGTTTGGCAAAAGCTTCTGTCCAGTACCGAGCTGTGCCAAGAAAGGTCTGGTACTCTCTGAGATACTGCACATGCACAAGACCAAGGATCAGCAGCTAACAAAGGAGATATTTTGTAGATGATAACTGCAATATCAATAAAATATAATTCTACTTTCTAGAAAGTAACCAACTATAATAAAAATCAGCCTCTATATAATGAAATAAACAAGGTATACAACTGGCTCTATTAGTCACCTGTTGTGCTACCACTGCATCTTGTGGATCATCTGGTTCAGGAGCAGAGAGCAGTGCTTGTATAGAAAGGAGAGCTGTCTTCAGAGTAAGTGCTGGGCTCCACTGGTCTTTCAGGATATCGAGGCATATCGCACCACTTTGACTGCTTATATTAGGGTGCCTTCAAATGGCAATCAATGCATAATTGCACAGAAACATTCATAGAATAAATTACTTCTGAAAAGTCACTTGTGGAGAACATCTTCACTATCATATGTTAAGATGAAATAAAAAATAATAATTTGCCATGAACCCGAATAACTTAATAGCAAGCAACTATATTTTATTCAGTAATACATGAATAACCAAGAAGAAAATACGTTTGAGTTAGAAACAGAGATGCTGTCAAATACATTTGACGTCTGTTGCTTGTCAGTCCCTGTTTTCCATACCAAAAACAAAGCGCGCACGGCAAAGTTGACTATTTTATGTCAATAGATTATTAACACCAAAAGTGTTTCTTGACTTGAGGTCCATAAAGGTAGAGCAGAGACACATTAAGACAGGAGATTATAAATATGACAAGGGAAAGAAATTAGACATGACTGTACAGGCAGCTCCCATCGGCTCAACAGATGAAGTCCAGACCCCCTTAAACCTTTTTGATCAAACCTTTAGAGTTCAATCAAAAAGAAAATTGCAGAAACAATGAGTCCTGTTTGAACAGAGAGCGGCAAGACCTCAACTCGCAGGCCACAAAATCAAATTTACTCTCTTCATGTTTCCAACATGGAAACAAACTGATAACATGAAAATATGAAACAGTAGAGTTGTCATTGCGACAATACAGAGGAACCACAAAATCAACACTTAATTTTTTAAAGTAGAATAATTTAGTAAACACCAAAAGAAAAAAGTACAATAAGAGGACATGCAGCCAAGCCTTCCCATGACTGGGTGAGGTGTGGAGAAACCAAAACCTTACTTTGAGGAATACTAAAATCATGAACAGATGCCCAAATTAGATGAAGATTGGAGAATTAAGGGACACAAATGTTATAATCATTTTTTCCATTTGAGACTATGGCAATCAAATGACTAAAGTGCATATAGTAGTCCTTCAAAAGCTTAATTGCCAACCTCCATAAATTGAGGCCAAAATATCAAATACTATTAAGCTAATAGGACCAAATAGTAGAATTAGAACTTCAGCTGATAGGCCGAGAAAGGTAATACATGGTTTTAGAATTAACACAGGTTTTAGACTCACAACAGAAGCTTATATCATAATATCATATATCAAGACTAAAGCAATGCCCAATTGTCAAGATGAATCAGTATGACCATAAGAACAAAGCAGCAGGAACTACCAATTAAAATCTCAGGCAAGAAATGCATATTGTCATTTCTCAGGGCCAAGATGTCACTTCTAATTCAGAACAGCGTCAAGGAAATTATAAATTTCTTTACTCCAGCTGGAAGCTTTACATTGGATTCATTCATTATTCCTTAGGCATCGCCTCTAACCAGTGTAAGAATAGTAAAAGTACACAAATCAATATAGCAATAGCATTGTTCAAGTATCATGAGTGCTTGTAGAGCATGGTATATGTACAAACTACTTCAGTGTAAATACACTATACACACACCATTTATAAACAGAACTAATTGTATTTTGACTTTTTTGCTGATAGGCTCAAACAAACAGATCCTTCTAGCAGAACTGACTATTTTAGTGCTATTGAGAAACAACCTATTTGAATGTTTCATTAAATTCCATGAGCATCACTAATAAATAAAGATGCCTCATTAAATTGTCATGAAGGCTAGCTAAAGCTATCACAAAGTCATCATCTTGGCAACATTAGATGCCAAATATAACTCAGCTCAGGAAAAGGAATAGAGAGTTGAATTTTTAGCTCATCTCTAAGATCAAATTGAACGTTTTTCCTAAGTTCAAGATTCAGAGATCACGAGTATCCAACATAATTTGATATGATGTGATTTTGCAACAAAATAGGAAGGTGCAAATTAAATGACAATAAAGCAAAAGAAATTTCATCATACCAAACTTTTGTGGCAAATTTCATTTTTGGTGGCTCAAATGGGTATCCATCTGTAAACAAAATTTAAAAGAAAATTAGAAATAGACAACAGAACACTCAAGCACATTTACTTTTTGAAAACACCCATTTAATTTCCATCCATATTTTAAAAAGTTCTACATTTTCAGGCATCCATAAATCCAAGTTACATAACCCTCTAAGTCAAATCCTCTAGGAGAAATTAGAAAAACATCAAGAAGCACTGCCATCACTAAAGATAAATGTAGACGAATCCTTATCAGCAAAGCTTCACAATTAACTGGTACTTTTATTATTATTTTTTTAATTCCAAGATTTAGTTGTTTCATGGAATAACAAAGGCAAAAAAAAACACACATGATCGGGCAGTCAGAAGTGGAGGAACAAGCCCACATGAGGGTAATTTAACATATAAGTCGGATAATTACAAATAAACAAAATTATCATCATGCACTCAATCACGTGCCCAACTGAATAGTTTTCACTACTAGACATGGAAACACATAATTATATGAACATATAAGTTCAGAATCATAAACCCTAGAACAAGAAGTCAAACTTCAATCACGAAGAAAACAGTGTCGTCTTCCGATTGTATAATTTCTATCAGAGAAAAAAAAAAACAGAATGGATACAGAAAGGTTAAGATACCAGGGAGAGTTATGTCGATCTTGAAAGTGCCGCCTTCGTAGGGTGTACCGATAGGGCCAGGGATGGTGCCGCTCAAATGGGTCAAACTGTCGCCTCTCGGGCTGACCTTTATTCCCGAAACCTGCACGTCTCTGTTGCACTCTTGCAGCTCCTTCTGCACCCGACCCAAGTCCACCATTTTTCCGTCCTTCCTTCTGGTTTCTCCTCAATTCGATTCTACTATACCCTAACCCTCCGCACAGGAGTACTGCTCCGCCTCTCTCGCGCTCTCTCGAGTGTCCCTATCGCCCTCCGCTGGGTTTGCCTTTACCTTTGGAAAGAGAGATAGAGAGAATCGTGAGCTGCACCGCACCGCAGAGAATTAAAAAAACAAAACAAAATGAATTAAAGGACTTTCTACTCCATTAGGAAACTGGAAGGCCCATTTCAGCCAGGCTATAGGTAGTCTTTAGATTACGAATCTAATTCTGAATCATGTAATGTATGATAATTAATGAAAGCTGAAGCGTGTTACGCCAAATGTCACATACTCAATTTTTATTTATTTTACATATAAAATATATACTGAGTAATATATTTTAATCTATAGTGATATATTACGACTAGATTTGTCGGAATCACTTGAGTTAGAGCATCCTTATCAGTTGGGGTTATTAGGGGGAGAATGTAAGAGTGAGTAGGAAAGAGAATAATGTGGGAGGGGAGGGAAAAAAAAAATCAAAACTGATTTTATAAAAAAATATATATAAAAAATAAGCATGTCATTTCTCTATTGGTTCTTTATCCTTCATTATTAATTATTTTTCTTGGGCAGAGTAATATCCCAACATTTGCAGATGCTCCCCACCCCTTCTCTCTCTTGATTCTCTCTCTGCCACCATGGCATTTTGACCTCAAAAGTAGTGAATTCTCCCTTATTTCTCCTCTGATGTAGATGCTGAGTGATGTATGCGATTTTAAATCAATATAAACATACTGTTGTAATTAATATTTTATTATAATAAATAACGATAGCACATGATAGTATTTGGTTTAAGAGTAAAGACAAAGTCGTTGATAAATTCATTCTCTATAAAGGCATCTTCAATGGAGGAAAAAGAAAGGGAGAAATAGAAAAAAAATGATTGGAATAGAGAGGAGATACATCCTCCGGAGGGACTATTCTCTCCAGAGCATATGTGCTAGAGTGCGTAGCGTGTGGAGAAGGCGCGTGTTGTCACACGCCTTTTTCAGTCGTAAAGTTGTTCCCCACCCTCTGCTATATTAATTTAAAAGAAAAGGAACAACAACCGCTGCTCCTGTTGATTTTTAAATTTTGACCTCAACGATCATTTGACCGTTGAGGTCAACAATTTATTTTAATTTTTAAATTTATTTTTTTTAATTCAAAAATATTTTATTTCATTATTTAAATTTATTTTATTAAAATTAAAAATTGAAATTATAATTATAAAATTAAATTTATTAATGGTATAAAGTAAATAAAATAATAAATGATACGTAGAAGTGTGAAGAAGTAGGACACAACAAAATGAAAAGAAAAGAGGGAAGGATTAAAGAAAAAATATGAGGAAAAATTATATGGTGATGTGGAAGAGTTGGGTCCACAAATTGGGGAGATAAGGAGAGAACCACTGTGGATACTCTAAGAATAAAATGGAAAACAAACTTAATTGAAAAATTAAAGCAGTGTTAGAAGTGCTTGATGTGATGAGTATCAAATACTAATTTGTGATTATTGCACACAAAATGGTATTATACGTGAGCGTATGGCACCATATTTACCCCAATCAAATGGTTGTTGAACATAAAAGTTGCACATTGAAAGAGATGATGAATGCGATATTTATAAGTACAAGTTTGCTCCAAAAACATGTGGGATTAGGTTATTTTGTCAACTAATTACCTTTTAAATAAGGTAACCTCTACGAAACTTGATAAGACCCATTACAAATTGTAAAAATGTAGGAGACTTTCTGAACAATAATTGAAAGTGTGGGTGTCTTTCAAAAATAGTGGTGCCAACAAAGAAGAAAACAAAAATAAATTCTACAACGGTGGACTATATTTTTATTTGCTATGCACATAACAATAGTGGTTATTGGTTCTTAGTGTACAATTCCCATAATGCAGATAAATATAAGAAAACGATAATTGAATCAAGAAATGCATCATTCTTTGAAGATGTATTTCGATATAGGTCCAATGAGATACCTAGTATGTCGAAACAAGCATTTGACGAGGCTATGGATAATGAGAGTGGAGGGTTTGAAAATGACCTCGAACTCGAGTCTAGACGCATCAAATGAGTTAGGATTGAGAAATCATTTGGTCTATATTTTTTAAGATGAGTTAATTCCACCAATGGTCCTACGACTATTGCGATTTTCAAAAATTGGTCCTCGTCTTTTAATTTGGACGAAATAGACCATTGACTATCAGATTTGTTCCAGCATTGGTCCTTCCATTAAGCATCAGTTTGTTAGGCATTAAGTATAGGGGTACAAGGGTCATTTTCTCTTATTGCTTTCTTCTTCCTGATGTTGGTGGCACTTTCACCCTCTGCAACTTCAAGAACACATCTTTCTGTGACACTGAAGTGTATAGTAGTATTTCTGATGCACCCACTGCTCCAATTTCCATTGCCCCATTCCATTTCATCCTTGGGTCTATAGCCCTTCAAACAACTACAACTTTTTGAAGTCAAAGGATCACAGATTCCAAACGCCCCACACTTACCATACATATCACATTGACTGCTTGCAACACTATCCCATGTCACCACCTATTGGCTCTTCTCTTGAAGTCTTGATCCCAATACTTCTCTATGTAAGAACCAGTAGAGGTCATGACATAGTGCAATTCAGTGGACTCCTTCATGTTCTTAAAGGTGTCATAGGTGATGTCCCATTCATCATCATTAATGATTTGACTTCTATAGTCATACACAAAATTCATGTTCAGCACTGATGAAGTGATGCGAGCTGAATATGGTGAAGTGGTGCATCATGCTATGTGGACACAAGCTGCAACAACACAAGCTTTCCAGAGGAGGGCTTTTTAGTCTTTTCCCCTTCCTTAGTTAGTTATAACCGTTTTTGGCTCCCTTTTATAGTGCTTGCTTGTCTTCTTCTTCTTATGTAATAACACACACAGAACTCTCCATTCTTCCAGTTCCTATCTCAATCGATGCTTCTTCTTTTCTTCTTCTCCCTGTTGTTCGTATGATCCAAGGTAGTTCATCATGGTATCAGAGCTCCGCAGAAGCTACGCCAGAGCTGTAATAGTTGGAGCAGACGGCAATGGAAATGGATCGGAACACGCAGGAGCAGGAGTCTCCTCAGCTTCAACCAATCATACACAGCGAAATGATGATTTTGATGATCCGCTGTACTTACACATTACAGAAAATCTGAATCTATGCCTTGTTTCGCCTCCATTAACCGAGCTCAACTACTCATCTTGGAGTAGATCAATGAGGATCGCCCTGGAGGTTAAGAACAAGTTTGAATTTGCGACTGGGAGCATTCCGAGTCCGGCTGAGAATGATCCGAAAATCGGATCGTGGAAGAGATGCAACCGCATCATAAGTTCATGGATTTTGAGGTCCATCAGTCCTAACATAGCAGAGAGTGTAATGTACTTCGATAAAGCCTCGGATATATTGAGTGCATTACAGAAGCGATATTCACAATCTGATTCACACAAGATCTCTGAAGTTCAGAATCAAATCTTCAGAAGTGTTCAAGGTAGTATGACAGTGAATGAATATTTTACCAAGAGCAATACTCTTTGGCAGCAGATGAATGTTCTAAGGCCCCTATTGATGTGTGAATGTATGCCTAAGTGCTCCTGTACTCTAATGAGTAGAATGCAGAAGCAAAGAGAAGAGGATTATGTGATCCGATTCCTAGAAGGTCTGAATGAGGATTATGAAACCATTAAGTCTGGAGTGTTGGTTATGGATCCAATTCCAGAAATGGAGAAGGTTCTCAACATGACCTTGAAAGTTGAAAGGAAGATCAAAGGCTCTATTAATCAGAAGTGCAATGACTTAATCCAATCTAATGCAGTTTATAATGATCAGACTCAAACTGCAGAGGAACATTCACTATTAGCAGTGGCAACATCCAATAACAGAAAGAAATTCACAGGCAATGGAGGGAAGAATGTTCCAAAATGTACCTTCTGTGGCATGCTTGGGCATACAATTGAGAAATGCTATAAAAAGCATGGTTATCCCCCAGGGTGGGTTGCAGGTTATAAGTCCAAGAATAAACAAGTTCAGGACATACAACACTCTTCAAATGCAGCTGTAAACCAAGCAGGTGATATAGGGATTTCTGCTGATCAATTTCAAAAGTTTTTCCTTCTTTTGCAGAATCAAAATAAAGGAAATCAATCTTCTAGCAATGCTGTTGTGACTATTGCTGGTTCAGGAGTCAAACCTAGCTTTAAAGACTCAATGGAGGCTCCCAGTGAAGGTAGAACTACTCTTAATCCCTCTCTTAATGTTGTAGTGAATACATATGATTATTGGATAGTGGACTCAGGTGCCACAGACCATATTACCTGCTCAATAGATTACTTTGATGCATGTGAGAGGGTTCAGGGAATATCTGTTAAACTACCTAATGGAGAGATTGTGAGTGTTACTCACATGGGACAGATAAGGCTTAATCAGAATATCCTGTTGACAAATGTGTTACACATTCCATCTTTTACCTTCAATATTATCTCTGCAAGTAAATTGACCAAACAGTCAGGCTGTAGATTGGTTCTAGAAGCTGATTCTTGTGCTATTCAGGCTCATCATCTTGGAACAATGGATGGTTTTGCTAGGCAAAGAGATGGATTATACTTGGTCAGTGATCCTCCTGTTAAGAAGAAAACTCATTCCCCTACTCTGAATGAGTTTCAGTGTAATTCCTTGTCTTTAGAAGTATGGCATAATAGATTGGGCCATTATCCTATCAATAAGATTTCTGTTTTGAATGGAATAAAACATACTTCTCAGAAATGTGACAATTTAATCTGTGATGCCTGTCATTTTGCTAAGCACAGAAGATCTCCTTTTCCAACTAGCATGTCCAGGTCTGAGCACTGTTTTGACCTAATCCACATGGATGTCTGGGGTCCTTTTGCTGTGGCATCTCTCAAAGGAGAACACCATTTTTTAACCATTGTGGATGACCATAGCAGGTTTACTTGGTTGCATATGATGACAAGTAAATCAGAAGTCAGGATTATATTTCAAGACTTTTACAATTATGTTTGTACTCATTTTTCAGCCAAAATTAAAACCATAAGGACTGATAATGGTACTGAGTTCTCAATGAGAACTTTTCTTAATGAAAAAGGCATAATTCATCAAAGATCCTGTGTGTATACTCCACAACAGAATGGAGTGGCAGAAAGGAAACACCAACACATATTGAATGTAGCTAGATCCTTGAGGTTTCAATCAGCCTTACCTATGAATTTTTGGGGTCACTGTGTGCTACATGCATCCTATCTCATTAACAGGTTACCTTCTGATGTTGTTAATGGGAAGACTCCCTTTGAAATCTTACACAACAAGGCTGTGGATTATGGGCAACTCAGGACTTTTGGTTGCCTGTGTTTTGGTGCTACTCCCTCACAGGGCAGAAACAAGATGGAATCAAGGGCAAGAAAGTGTGTCTTCTTGGGATATCCAGCTAATGTGAAGGGGTATATCTTTTATGACCTTGACACTCAAGCTGTTTTTATTTCAAGAGATGTTAAGTTCTATGAGCAAGTGTTTCCTTTTAAAGACCAAAGTCCAACTTTTGTGCCTGAACATACAGCAAATGAAGCCATTAGTCCTTCACTTCCCTTAGTTCCTGTTTCCATTGAGGATGACTTCAACACTGAGTCTGAGAAGTGTCCTAACAGCAACTATGAGCAAGACAATATCATGATCAATCTTGAGATTGACCACATTAATGACATTGCATATGATAATGATGATGAAGCAATGGCTACCTCTGCTGGACCAAATATTGAGCACAACCTCCAGGATTATCAAGATTCTGAATCTGAAACTCTTGATCATACCACCAGTAGTGAGATAATTGCTGATCAGCATCAAACACAGCCTAGAAGGTCATCAAGGCCTAAGAATATCCCTTCCAGATTACATGATTACTACTGTCATAATTCTGTTTTGAGGATCTCTCCTCATCCCATACAGAATTATATTTCCTATTACAAGTTGTCTTATGCTCACAAGTTCTGTGTTTCTTCTATTACATCTGTACATGAGCCACAGTCCTACCATGAAGCAGTACAACATGAGGCATGGAGGAAGGCTATGCAAGCTGAGATAGAGGCCCTAATTCAGAATGACACATGGACTCTTACAAACCTGCCCACTAGGAAATCACCAATTGGTTGCAGGTGGGTTTACAAGGTGAAACACAGATCAGATGGATCAATAGAGAGGCATAAGGCAAGGTTGGTTGCAAAAGGCTACACTCAACAGTTTGGAGTGGATTATATTGACACTTTCTCTCCTATAGCTAGGATGACTACTATCAAGACTTTTCTAGCTTTGGCAGTTATCAAGGTATGGGACATTCAACAACTTGATATCAATAATGCTTTCTTGCATGGTGATCTTGATGAGAAAGTCTATATGGTGTTGCCCACAGGATTTGAGAGTGACACACCTGATCAAGTCTGCAAACTAAAGAGGTCCTTATATGGTTTGAAACAGGCTAGTAGGCAATGGAATGCCAAGCTAACAAAGGCCTACAATCTGATGGTTTTCAACAATCCTCTGCTGATCCCTCTCTTTTTACCAAAGCTGTGGACAACTCATTCATAGCTTTACTTATATATGTGGATGACATTCTGGTGGCAGGAACAGACTCAAAGCAAATACAAGGCCTAAAACAAATGTTGGATGACTCCTTTAAGATTAAGGATCTTGGCCAACTCAATTACTTTCTGGGGATTGAAGCTTTTAGGAGTCCTAATGGTCTTAACCTCTGTCAAAGAAAATACACCTTGGACATTCTGCAAGAAAATGGTTTCCTTGATGCTAAGCCTGCAAAGACATCATGCACTCAGGGCCACAAGCTTACAAGTACTGATGGCATTCTTCTACAAAAACCTGAAGTTTTCAGGAGATTAGTTGGTAAGCTTTTGTATTTGACTAACACAAGGCCTGATATTGTCTATGCTGTCCAGCAACTATCCCAATATGTGGATAAGCCAAGGGACACACACCTAGCAGCAGCTCATAGGGTGCTAAGATACCTCAAAGGCTCCCCAGGCAAAGGACTGTTCTATTCTTCTGCCTCTCAGATCAAGCTTCAAGGTTTTTCAGACTCAGATTGGGCAAATTGCACAGAAACAAGGAAATCTATAACAGGCTACTGCATTTACCTTGGCAACTCTCTTATTTCTTGGAAGACAAAGAAACAAGCCACAGTTTCAAAGTCTTCATCTGAGGCTGAGTACAGGGCATTAGCCTCCACAGTTTGTGAAATACAATGGCTCATATATCTCCTAACAGATCTGAATGTGCAATGCAGTACTCCTGTTGCCTTATTTTGTGACAATAGATCAGCTGTGGCAATAGGGGAGAACCATGTCTTTCATGAAAGGACAAAGCATATAGACATTGACTGCCATATAGTTAAACAGAAAGTCCATCAAGGAGTCATAAAGCTGATGAGCATCCCCTCTCATAAACAGATAGCTGATGGATTTACCAAACCTCTGCCCATTGCTTTTTTTGATACTTTTCATACTAAGCTGGGCCTTCAAGATCTTCATGCTCCAGCTTACGGGGGGGTGATGAAGTGATGCAAGCTGAATATGGTGAAGTGGTGCATCATGCTATGTGGACACAAGCTGCAACAACACAAGCTTTCCAGAGGAGGGCTTTTTAGTCTTTTCCCCTTCCTTAGTTAGTTATAACCATTTTTGGCTCCCTTTTATAGTGCTTGCTTGTCTTCTTCTTCTTATGTAATAACACACACAGAACTCTCCATTCTTCCAGTTCCTATCTCAATCGATGCTTCTTCTTTTCTTCTTCTCCCTGTTGTTCGTATGATCCAAGGCAGTTCATCAGGCACTCCAATGAATATCTGCTTATTCCAAAGACCGCTTCTCCAGTAAATCTTACTATTATTTTGTACCACAATCACCTCTAGAATGTTTTGATGTCGAAGACGAAGAAAAAGTCCCCGGAGATGGATCCCATGGACTTTTCCACGATCTCAACTCCCTCGTTATACCAATACTCGCACCATTGCCAAGTTTCATGTTCTCCAGAAAAGTATCAGTGTTATCACCAAAACTTTCCCATAAATATCTCCCACTTGAGCTATCTTTCAACACCAAGTTTCCAGTATCCAGGAGTTGAGCAGTAGTATTTGCAGTTGCAAGAGAAGAATTCGAAATATTAGATTTAGAACTAGACCATACTACTGTCTTCTCTCCATCCAACACCACAAGATTCCCATCTTCTGAGATTCCCATGCTTCTCCTGGAGTCATCCATACCTTTGTTTGTGTTGGCTACCGATACAAAGGCCATTGATGGAACTCAACATAGCAATAATGTAGGAACCACCCTATATTGTGGGCTAAGAGAGAAGAAAAATCTGTATACTAGTGAAAGAAGAAGGGTAGGCGAGCAAGAAGAAAGCAATGGAGTTTTTACTCTCATCTGCGTATACTGATGGATACATATACTCACCAGCATCAGGAAGAAGAAAGCAATAAGAGGAAACGACCCTTGTACCCCTCTACTTAATGTCTAACAAACTGATGCTTAACGAAAGGACCAATGCTGGAACAAATATGATAGTCAATGGTCTATTTCGTCCAAATTAAAAGACGAGGATCAATTTTGGAAAGTCGCTATAGTCAGAGGACCATTAATGGAATTAACTCTTTTTAACATATTTGTTGGAGTATGAGTAGAATACTCTAATTTATTTATTAGAAAATGAACAAAATTTTCTAACATGTTTGTTAGAAAATGAGTCTCGGACTTACGTAGAAGCCATGACTTCTACTAATGAACCAATGTAGAAAGAAACTACAAAAAGTGAAGTTGATTCTATTTTACATAATTATACTTGAGAACTAGTTGATCTTCCTCTAGATTATAAACCTTTGGGGTCCAAATAAATCTTTAGACAGAAGGTGAAATCGAATGGTTCCATTGAGAAGTATAAGACCAAACTAGTAATTAAAGGATATAGGCAACGTGATGACCATGACTACTTTGATACTTATTTTCTAATGACGAGAATAAACTCCATTAGGATGATACTTGTTATCACAATATTGTGAGACTTGGAAGTTTATTAAATGGATGTGAAAACAACTTTCTTGAACAACGAGTTAGATGCATAAATTTATACAATTTGATGATTTTATCGTTCTAGGCTAAGAGAAGAAAATGTGTAAATTGATAAAATCCTTGTATAACTTAAAACAAGTGTCTAAGCAATGATAGGAGAAACTTGATCATGCAATGATGACCCATGAGTTTAAGATAAATGAGAGCGACAAGTGTGTTTATGTAAATGATAGATAGGCGATTATGTCATTATGTGTTTATATCTGGATAATATAATCATCATTTATAGTAACGACCAAATGATCAAATATACAAAATACATGTTAAATTCAACATTTGTCATGAAGGATACATGTTATGCATATTTAATCATTGTGATTAAAATCATTAGAAAACCAAATAGTCATGTGTTGAACCAAACTTATTATATTGATAAAATTCTTGAAAAATTAACAACGATGATAATCAATTGGCTAGAATGTTCTTAGATAATATCTTACATCTATCCAAAAGTTAGGGAGAGTGCATTTCTCGAGTACAATATGCTAGGATTATTGGAAGTTTATTATATCTAATGAGTTATACTAGGCCGAATATAGCCTTTGCGGCTAGTAAATTTTAGAGTAAAAGACATTTTTGGTCCTAGACTTATAGTGGCTTGGACAATTTTAGTCCTTTATAAAAAAATTTGCCATTTTATGGACAGAGTTATTGTGGCGAGGACATTTTTGGTCCTCCGTCTATATTTCTGTTAGATAACCGTATGAGAGAGGGGCAATTACGTCAATTTAGGCTATATCTTTATTGTGAGATGGGCGATTTTGGTCCCACAACCATGCCTTTACTCTGACCCTCATTTATTTGTAGTTTTGCACTACGAAATGCTCTGCCCACAACCATGCCTTTACTGCAACTTGGACTCTCCGACTCCTTCGAATTATGACCGAGAAGAAAACAAAACACACATAGATATAATAGATAGAAGGAGATAGCCTAAATAGACGTAATTACCCCTCTCTCAGACGGTTATCTAACAAAAATATAGAGGGGGGACCAAAAATGTCCTCGCCACAATAACTCTGTCCATAAAATGGCAATTTTTTTTTATAAAGGACTAAAATAGTCCAAGCCACTATAAGTCTAGGACCAAAAATGTCTTTTACTCTAAATTTTAGTAGATATACTAGTGACCTCAATGATGAGCACTGCAGGGTAATACTGAGGGTGATTAGGGGGTGAAAATTCGGTTAATCAGTCGGTTAACCGAACCGAATTAACCAAAATTTCTAAACATTTAATCGTTAATCGAATCGATTTTTTTTTTTTTAGTTAATTAGTCGATTAATCGAATTTTTTAACTAATTTTTTTTAAACGAAAGCTTAATGCATTATATCAGAAGCAAGAATGTTCACAAGAAACTGAGGAGGAGAGTGTAGCTACTCCGCGCAACCTGACAAAGAAACGACTTCCCTGGCTATAACATGGACAGCACGATTCGCAGATCGCCTAGCAAAATGAAAGACTACATCATGAATTTGAGATGCAGTCTCTTTTACATCATCAATAATTAATCCAAAAGAAGAGTTATAAGAATCTAAAAACATAATATGTGTCAATACAAGTTATGTCCTTGATTTTTGTCCCTTTTTATATGCTAATAAATATATACATTTTGCTTTAATTGTTGTACATTTCATTTGTATTGGACAAAATGACCCTTACACCGTTATAACACCGTTAGTATTTAATATATCCATCAATCTTACCATACACCTACATCTATCATATCTTTTTCCTATTTTTAATTATCATTTTATTAAAATTATCATATATATATTTTAATTAAATATTTATATGAATGTACATTAAATTATATATGTGTATCATATATATATATATATATATATATATATATATATATATATATATATATATATATATATATATATATATATATATATATATATATATATATAGAGGGTAGAGTTCAAGTGAGGATAGGGCTTTAGGTGTGGTCTGTGGATTATTTAGATCCGTAGGATTAGAGAATCGGATGGCTACAAATGCACAATAAGGGAGATTAAAAAAACACTAGATATGGGCGTAACGGTTGCAGTAATTAAATTTAGGGGTAAAGAAGTAATTGGTAAAGTGAGTGTGCATTGACAGGAAAGGAAAGAGCGAAAAACCCATCTGTCTTTGTTTAGGGTTAAAACACTGCTTTGAAGGAGCCTTGTCGGCATTGCACATTCTACTCGGCGAAATCTGGTGCACAAATAAACAGAGGCGTGAACAATAGAGGTCGGAGAACACCATTGTAACCTATGGCAGACGCAACTCCAAGGAAAAGTCAACGGTGTGCATCAATGGAAGCGACTACTAGAATGCGTAAGTAACTGAGACCCAAAGCTTTTTTTTAAACAAAAAATAAAATAAAAATTGATAGCCCTTGCTGCATGTAATATGCGATTAATGAAAACTTGAATTGAATCTTGGTGTGTATGAAGTTTGTTATTTGATATTGTTTATGAAGAGAAAAAAAAAATGGTTTGGGTGAGTGAATTACAGTATAGAGAAGAAGGCGTGAGTGTTGGGAGATTTGGTAGGGCGAAAATCTAATGATGGATATTACAGTGTAGACTGTAATCAGATGAGTGTTTTTTTTTTTTTTTTTTTTTGGAGTGTTGGGGTTTGGTAGGGCGAAAACATGTGGATTGAATGTAGTTTTAAGAACCAACATAAGTAATCTGATGAATGTGCAAAGAAAGAGAGTTCTGGAAAGCCGAGATAAAAGAAGATGGTGGGAACGACGCGGTGGAGTTCAGGAACAGATTTGTGAATAACGACTTCAATGTCTATTCTTTATTATTTTTTTTAGGAGGTTTATACTAGTTTAATAACAGACTCCATCATAGGGGTGGTATTAGTGGTGTGTAAGTGATGGACTGTGAGACTGCATATGCCCAGCATGGGGTAGTTTAGAGAAAGTGTATTCACAGAAAAAAGCACAAGTGCACAAAGTGGGAAAAAGTAAAATGGGGGACCACATACTGCAAGATGGATACAAAAAGTTGTGTTATAGTTAATACACAAGATTAAATACAAATTCATTAGAACAGTTTGGAAAATAATTTTAATTATAACTGACAAGGTTTGTTAATGACCAGGAATGATGAGCTATTCTACTTCAACGGACAACGTGCATTTAGGTTGGACATGATGCCCCTGGACATGGACAAAGAAGTGAATGAGACAGTAATGGACATGCGTTCTAAAATATGCACACAAACATGCTACTAGCTAATGTTTGAGGCTTAATACAAATTCAAATATGCTAGTATTTAAATTTGGTTAACGAGAAATCGATATTCATTATTTAGGAATAGTGCAACCATGGTGGAGGATAGTGTGCAAATACGAAATACCTCTCAGAATCGGTATGTGCAATGATGATGTTTATATTAATGCAATTTTAAGTGTAGTTGACAATGACCAAAGATTGGCTAAATGGTTATTACACCGTTAAGAAGTTGTGCAACGAGGAATTAATAAGTAGTGCAAATGATAACGAATTTGTGCAACATAAGTAATTATGAAAATGCAATTTAAATTTAAAAACCTAAAAACTGTGAAGTAAACTAGGACATGTTTTTTTAAAATTGAGGGTGCAGTAGGATGTGCAATTATAGAGTATTAAATCGTGCAAGACTGTTAAACTATAAAGTATTACATCGTGCAAGACTAATTTTTGGGGTCACTGTGTGCTACATGCATCCTATCTCATTAACAGGTTACCTTCTGATGTTGTTAATGGGAAGACTCCCTTTGAAATCTTACACAACAAGGCTGTGGATTATGGGCAACTCAGGACTTTTGGTTGCCTGTGTTTTGGTGCTACTCCCTCACAGGGCAGAAACAAGATGGAATCAAGGGCAAGAAAGTGTGTCTTCTTGGGATATCCAGCTAATGTGAAGGGGTATATCCTTTATGACCTTGACACTCAAGCTGTTTTTATTTCAAGAGATGTTAAGTTCTATGAGCAAGTGTTTCCTTTTAAAGACTAAAGTCCAACTTTTGTGCCTGAACATACAGCAAATGAAGCCATTAGTCCTTCACTTCCCTTGGTTCCTGTTTCCATTGAGGATGACTTCAACACTGAGTCTGAGAAGTGTCCTAACAGCAACTATGAGCAAGACAATATCATGATCAATCTTGAGATTGACCACATTAATGACATTGCATATGATAATGATGATGAAGCAATGGCTACCTCTGCTGGACCAAATATTGAGCACAACCTGCAGGATTATCAGTGCGCAATAAGAAAAATTAACGAGAAAAAAAGATAAAGAATACTACAAGACGAATTCAAACTCATTATGTTAATACCAAAGCAAACAACAATGGTACTCGCAACGCATGGGAGAAATTCTAAGAAAAATAATAAAAAAAATGAAAGTGCTAAAACCAAATAAGATAATAATTCAGCTGCAAAATCAATCTTAAATTTGCTAGTTGGGATGGGAATTGGGATCCATAGTATCTTTAATTACCTTATTTAAGCGAGCTAAAAACATGCAGATTAGTCAAAAATAAATAAACAAATAAAGAGAAAAAATGCAAAGACTAAATAACCCTTAACATAAAGTGACGGTAATAACCCAAAAATTCATCCCTAAAATAAATAAAAAAACGAGAGCCATAGATCAAACTAAAATCAAGGGTCAATATCCGTCCACAATCCTCATGTGGAAACATGACCTCATTTGATCCTTTGTCTATATATATATATATATATATATATATATATATATATATATATATATATATATATATATATATATTTTCAATAGAAATGCTTGCTCTAGTATTGGAATGATATGGAGAAAAGGGTATTCAATCATCTCTGAGTTAACCCCTACTCCCTATACATTGATGCGTACTCATTTTCTCTCCCGATGGTCTGAGCAGACTTCAAAATCGGACCTGAACCGGTTCAGCAAATGTGGTCCGATTTACTGTTGACCCAGTTCAGCGGATGAGTACAATGAATTAGGAGAAAGGATCAAAAGACGATTTTGCCTCTCAGATTATAGACTAAATGAAATGATTAAGTTTTTTCGGCGAAATTTGATTGACAATTTGATTAGAGTGATTAAAATTGACAAAAATTATGTAGTTAAAGTACTAAATTAACATTTTTAAAAGTCAAAGCACTAAAATTGACAAGACCCATATAGTCCTAAGAACAAAATTGAAATCTTTTCTTCCTAGAAATTAATAACAAAATTACGGATTAAGAAAAAGGAAAAAAAAAAAAAAAAGAGAAGAAAAAAGAGAGGGAGTTCAATTTTACTTCACAGTTCCTGGAAGGCTGGTACTACAGCACTCGGATATCAATGGAAGCCGAGAAAGCTAATGGGAACAGAGAGAAGAAGATGAGCAGAAAAGAGGTAACTTTCACCCACATTCAACTGCTGAAACGTAAAATATCTCTCTCTCTCTCTAACTATCTATCTATCTATGTTTTTCCGACTTAGATGCTGGAAAAGAAGAAACTGGTGGAGGAGATAATCAAAGCTGCTTCTTCTGAGAAAGACCATCTCTCGTGTTTTCCGACATTTCGCCAATGCCACAGAAACGGTTCGTAATCTTCCGTTGATCATTTACACAAATTTTATTTTGCCATTTAGGTTTTTACATAGGCAAAATCGATAATGCAATTTCTGTCAGTAACTTTGGGTTCTAGATGTAATTAATTTTATTTGCACTCAATTTTGGTTTGAATTGTAATCTCCTATTGGAGCAGTATATTTCGAATGCAAATGAACTAGTTTGAGTAATTTCCAAATCATTTTTGTATCACTAGGTCTGTCTGTATACTTGGAGTCGGGACATGGGAATAATCTTTCTTCTCAACTGAAGCAATATATCCAATGCCTTCTCAAGGTAACCAAACTTGAGTACATGATATGAGCTGCTATCACATTTCACATTTCATGGTTGATATACACCTATTACAGGAGAATATGAAGGGACCATATGGATCAGAGTGGCCAGCTGAAGAGAAGGTCAAGCGCAGGGAAATGATTGCTCCAGAAGCACGCTACATATTTGCATATGAGATTCCAACTGCTGATGCCAGGCAAATGCCTGCTGTGCGTGACAAGGATAGGGATACAGCTAATAGGATGGATGACAAGGGTCCAATTATTGGATTTGTGCACTATCGCTTCCTCATAGAAGAAGAGATACCTGTTCTTTATGTGTACGAATTGCAGCTTGAGCAACGTGTTCAGGGAAAGGGCCTAGGGGAATACTTGATGCAACTAATTGAGCTTATTGGTCACAAGGTGATTAATCCCCTTTTCATATAAAGCTTATTATGGAGTATGTTTCTTTGGTTTTTAATAGTTGATTGCTACACCGATCAATTTCCTTGATGATGTTAATCTTCATTTGAATCGGGCTGCATCTTGCACTATACAATCCTGCTAACTAAATTTTTTCATAATTTACAGAGTAAAATGGGTGCTGTGGTTTTGACAGTTCAAAAGGCAAACATTTTAGCTATGAAGTTTTATACAAGTAAACTTAGGTAAAATTTTATTATACTATAAGAACTGCTGGTATACTCAAGAAAAAAGATAAAGGATCTGGTTATGCACCACTTTTGCATGATTTTATTTATTTTTATTTATTTTATTTTTTATACATTACTCTTGCATCATAACTACTGAGAAAACATTTCAGCGATAAATTTCATGCAACCTAATTTATTAAAAGATTAAATACAAAAGTTTCCAAATTCATCAGAGTTGATTAAATCTTCTCCATTCATGAAAATAAAAAAATGTCTTTAATTTTTTGAATGAGTTTTGAATCGAGTAACGTATTTGTTGAAGGAGGCTATACAATGATATAATGGAAGTATCTTATTAATCATTTAGCTAAAGCAAAACAATGTATTACACACTTTATGTTTCATTTTCAACTTTGCAATATCAGGAGAAACCTTCAGGGTCTTCTGAATTTCATTGAAGTTTCTTTTGAAGCACTTCCAATCTTAACTGGCACCATTTTAGTCATATTGCTTGTTGAATTTGTTGGAGTAAAGAGCATATTAGGAAGAAACAAGCACAGTTGATAGGATTACAATGAATGAGACAAACAAGGATTCAGAAGAGTACCCTCCAGCAGGGATAATTCCTTGCCCAGCTACAATAGCTACTATTTACTGAGAATTATAAATTATTCAATGCCCTCAACACTAGGGGAGGCTCCTTATTTATAATCTAATATCGTGTAGAAATTAAGTAAACAGCATCAATTAAGTAATCTGTCTTCTCCTGATTTCTGTTTCCATCCCATGAGTTATG
Source organism: Ipomoea nil (assembly GCF_001879475.1). Taxonomy (NCBI): domain Eukaryota; kingdom Viridiplantae; phylum Streptophyta; class Magnoliopsida; order Solanales; family Convolvulaceae; genus Ipomoea; species Ipomoea nil. The sequence continues at coordinate 1,531,037 of NW_017617607.1, forward strand.
CTTCATTTGTGTCCTGCAATTCTGATGCTTGATTGATTGGCTGATTTCCCTTTCCATTTGTGTCCTGATTTCCTTTCTTTCTTTGTGAGTAAACAATCCAGTGTTTTGGTGCCTTTTCAGTATTTTCTCAAGCTCAAATTGCTCTGTTACACATAAAAATATTATTACTAGAATGTTTAACTTTTGATTTCGGGATATTAGAGAATGCTTTACTTTATCTTCACTTTCTTAATTTTTTATTTCCCTCGAGTTATTGGTACTGTCCCTTCAATTATTGATTGAATCTAAATTTTTGCAGGTACAAAGTGTCTGCTATTTCGCCATCCAGAGTGTATCCAGGGGTATGATGTTTTTAGTGTTTAGCTTTTCATCTGTTCAGACCCCATATGCCGAATCTTTTACCATATTGACTATTTATGTTGCAGTTAGGACTGCAGACAAATTATGAGATTCTCTGCAAAACATTTGGTCACGAAGCTAAAGCAATGCTGGAGGTATGCATGTTTTCTGTGTATCTTTCTATACATAACAGAAAATGGAAATAGTGATGTGGAGTTCAATTGGATGCTATTTACGAACACCTTAGTTCTTAGAAATTAGAATTAATATATTCTACATGTTTCCTCACATGCTAAACTGAGGAAATGTGGCTGTCATGAGAAAAGTGTAATATATTGGTATAATTTCCATTTTATATTCAGTTATTAACTTTTAGCCTTCTATTTTTCTGTTATTCAACTTTTCTCTTGACAGATGCATGAAGATACTATATATACAGTAAAAAACAAAAAACTTTAAATTCTATCTGACAAAATTCAGTAACTGAATAACTTGTGAAAACAAACTGTAGGATTGATAAATCGTAAGTACCCAGTTTCTATCTCACCTAGTAATTGATAGAAGCATCAAGGAGTATCTTGACTAAAACTAATCTCCAATCTCTATCTCTTTGTTGCAATCCTAATACTGAACAAATAGAAATCAACCATGTTAAGTTTGAATGATAGTGTCCACTAGTAATAAACTAAATATGATAACCCTAAACTATTGAAAAAAAAAAGAAGAAACATATACACAGTCAACAATTTCCACTTATACCATAATTCCTAACCCAAATTGACATTTTTCAATTCCAGGATTGTACCTACAATTACAATCAGTCAGACTCTCAGCAATAACTTTTCTTTTCTCAAATCATAACACTGAATGAAATTCAACCCCATGGTGCACACACATGCATGTAATCATGTATATAAATATACACATTTTCTTTCCCAAACACCAATTTCAGAATCATAATGTGTGTTCATAGAGGTGTATCTTTGATGTATAAAAAGCAGCAATCCACAGGGCTCCCTTCATTGCATGATTGTCATATTAATCTGTTTCTTTTATGGAAAATGTCAAGATAAGATTACAGATGCAAAAAAAGTTTGGTTGCTTATATTGTTTTTCTTGTACAATTGAAATCTCTCTTGGTGAAGGGAAGCGGTACAAATGAGGAAAACTGATTATTGGACAAGCTTGTGTAGCCTTGCAAGTTGTGCTCATTCTAGAGGCTGCAACAGACCCCTCAGCTAGTAAAAGGTGAAATGTAATGCTTAAATATAGTGCTTGCACTATTGTAGTTTTCTGCTGTTGATCCTAGGTTATTATGATCCTCTGGCAGTTTGCAACTGCAATTTTGCCTGGCATTACTATTTACTATAATACATTAGCTGAACCAGAAAGTTCATTGTTTGGAATTCTTTATTTTATTTTTCAAGGGCAAGTCTGCAAAGGCCTGTTTTGCCATTAACCTGTGTCTCTGTTTCTGTTGAAGTTGGTGTTATGCATTAGGACCAGTCACTTGGCACCTGTGGCATGTGTCACTGTGGGTTCGATGTATTTTTCTGCATTTACTTTTCAGTTGGACCTTAATAAAAGAGTAATTTATAAAACAAAAAAATTGTTAGCCGTAAAAGGGAAAGATTTTCTTTTTCGGACTACAAAAATCTATTACAAGTCTTCCATATTGAAGCTAGGTAGTACTCATGCTTAAACTTGGGGCATGAGCGCTTAGTTAATTGGAGAAATGAGTCATTTTTCTAGAAAAATATAAAATTGGAGAAATGGAAAATAGAAAAATGAAAAACTTGTTTACTAAAACCATTTTTCCAAATTGAAAAATGGAGAATTGTTCTCTATTTTTCTCAGAATTTGGAGAATCCATTTAACTAATTCTCCAAATTTGGAAAAATGGAGAAAGTAGACTGATAAGAGACAAGATGAATTTGAATCAAGAAAATTAGGAGATTATGATATTATAAAGTAAAACACAAAGGAAAGAAAACAAGGCATTCTATGAATATCCCTCCAACAAGAATAAATTCTTGCTCACAGCTACTTAGAGCTAATTGTTCCAATTCCATTGGATGCCCTCTCTTCTAAGAGATGGCCCCTATTTATAATCTATTACCATATGTAAAATAAGGTAGGAGCATCAATTACTTATTACATAATTAGTCAATGCCTAATTACACACTCCATAAAATAAGTAAGGATTTACATAATTAATCAATCCTTGATTATATGATTCCTTGAATTTTGCCACTAGAATAATTATTTGATTATTTTCCTTTTCTGCCTGATTTGTATCATTACCACCCACTAATGAAACAACCTTGTCCTCAAGGCTAGAGTGCAAAACATGGTGTTGTGTAACATGCCCGAGTTGTGACCTATGAAAAACATGGTGTACTCTAGATGTGGGTGGCAACGCGCGTTTGTAGGCGATTGCACTTAATTTTTTCACAATTCTAAAAGCCCCATAGTACCATGGAGCTAGCATTGGGTTGATGTGACGCTGGATCGTAGAGTAGCAATGAGGTTGGAGCTTAAATAAGACATTATCACGCTTGGCAAACTCTAAGTCGCACCTTTTGGCTTGGGCCACCTTGGCCTTACGGTGTTGATTTCAATCGAGATCGAATTGGAGTAGTTTGGAAAAAAATGTTTGTGAGAGCCTTGGCAGTGAGTAGATGTTGTAGACCCGTGCTTGTAATTCACTAGCAAATATATCCATATTGCCGGCTTGATGAAGTGCCACTATGTTATGTGCTCCCGTCATGGGCAAGAAAACATAGGGAAAAAGGAAGAAAGAATAATAGTTGGAAAAGGAAAAGAAGAGAAAAAGACACTGGGTTTGCTTGAGACCCAAAACTCCCTTAGACCCTTTTTGGGATTAAATTTCTGCTTGTTATTATTTTGAATAATACTCCCTTTTTATAGGGTAAAATACAACTCATAGAATGACTAAATAAGCTAAGTAATCTGTTGAAATCTTCTAAATAATTAAACTACCTAAATTAATTCGAAGACTAAGAATAATAAGGTAAATAACTATTTAGTAATTTCTAAATAACTATTTATTAGTTTCTAAATAACTATTTAGTAATTTATTAATATCTAAAATAAGACTTCCTCAGAGCATGTATCACACTGGTTGTTCAACTGGAGGGGCAAAGAGATCACTACTAACTTTGTCCATGAGTTCTGCTTTAAATGTCAACATTGGGGTTTGCTATTGCAACACATGGTGTGTCGCTCCCTCACAAACAAAGGTTGTTGCGACCTTCAATTCTTCGCATGTGTGTTGGATAGCAAAGTAATGCTCTTTCCGAGCAAGACCGCCTATCAGATTAATCCCATTCAAGTTAGATGTTGGATTTTTCTATTGGGGATTCAATCTTTGGAGCTAGCTTTGGTGACAAGATTGGATATGTCATGCCTTTGCTATGTAGCCACAAGATAACCACCTTGGTTAGTTTAGTGATGGATTCCTCCAACTTGTTGAGCCCTTGATCCATTTTAGTGTGTGGTATTTCCCGACACTTCTCTAATGCTTGAAATCTTGATAAGAGTAAAGAGACATGATGAATTTAGATCAAGAAATTTACGAGATTATGATATTATTATAAAGTAAAACACAAAGGAAAGAAAACAAGGGAGTTTTAAGAATATCCCAACAAGAATAGATTCTTGACCACGGCTACTTAGAGCTAATTGTTCCAATTCCACTAATGCCCTCTCTTCTAAGAGATGGTCCCTATTTATAATCTATTACCATATGTAAAATAAGGTAGGAGACTAGGAGCATCAATTATTGATTACAGAATTAGTCAATCACTCGATCCCTAATTACACGCTCCATAAAATAAGCAAGGATTTACATAATCAATCAATCCCTGATTATATGTTTCCTTCAATTCTGCCACTAGAATGATTATTTGATTATTTTCCTTTCCTGCCCGATTTGTATCATATATCAACACTTCAATCCCTTGAAACAACATTTCTAACCCTTTTTTTTCTAGAGAAATGGAAAACGGGAGAAATGGAACATTGAAGAAATGGAAATCTGAAAAATGGGAAACCAAGTAAATGACAATACAGTAACAAAAAGTGATTTACACTTTTTTTTTTTCCTTTTTTTTTTTTTTTTTTTTTGGGGGCGGGGGGGGGGGGGGGGGGGGGGGGGGGTGGTTTGGGAGATTATTCTCATTTGAAGTGCTTGTTAGTCTTTGGCAAGAAGCTTCTTGACTTCTCCCCTTATAAAGGATCTTGCAAGCTTGACTTCAGCAGTGAAAATCCCTCGAACAGGTCTGTGGTCAGACAATCTAGATTCACATCTATCATAATGTTTTTGCTTCAGTCCATTGCCAAACCAAATTATCCGATCACACCTACAAAAACTTTCTTTCTCTATTAGACACTTAATTCATTTATTTGCATATTTTTCAAAAGCTTTTAGTATTCATACCAAGCTGGAGTTCGGCACTTTTTACTGTTTCTCTTCTGATCACAATCATAGTAATCTTCTGAGTTTGTATTATACTTGTAGGTTGGTGCAAACTTGATTTCTTCCTCATGCCACCCTTCGAAGACGTGGCCTTCAGTTAACTCGCTCTTCAGCTTTATTTCAAGGTTTTAAATTTCAACTTCAGAGTTATGCATATCGGCTTAAAAGGATATATGTTTAGGATCCTTAAGTTCATTTTTGAAATTGTAGCAACCCTTTGATATTTACCTGGTCATTTTGTAGCAAGATGCTCCACTGTCCATCATTGACCAAGGATCTTGTTGTAGCCTCTGGCAGGTATATCCTGTAATTCAAGTCCCCAAGCCAAATCACCCTGCTGTGTATGAGAACCAGATATTTGTAGTTAGATATTTCTATGGGGCACGTACAACTGTTAGCCTTTGATTTCTTTTCAAGGAAATGCACTCTTTTAAATAAAATTCTAAAAGTTACACCACCTCTTTGTTTAAGCTATAGTAGAATTAAAAAAAAAATAATAATAATAAAAAGAAGCGTGAGATAATAAATACAATACATAATCTCAGTTTAAAGGAAATAATAAAAAAGCTGTCTCATTTCTAGCCTACTATCTGAAAAAGAAAAATGTTTAAGGAGAACAAGTTGTACGGATGGAGTAAGTTTAAATATCACTGATGTTTTGGATTTTAAAAATTGTGCCACGAGTTGGAGGTTACATACTCATGGTCTACAATTTTTCTTGGCAAAGCCTGTGAAGGTCCAGAAGGAAACCGGGTGCGTGATAGTATTTGGGTTGCATCTGTGTTTCTCATCTCCTTTGTTTCCTCCTGATGCCAAATGACTACAGACAAAGCAGAAGGTTGTTTCATGCAACCAAAATCTAACTGATACTGAACCCTGTAATCATTAGTGGAAATCAGTTAAAACAATAGTAATTAAAAGAAAAATAAGCAAATCTAGAATTTTTAAACTTTATAATCTATACTTTATTGGCTGTCCTTATTTATGCTTACTTTATGCCATATTGACTAGGAATTAATAAACTTCTAGAAATGTTAGATAAAGTTCAAGTATTTATCTTATATGTTTGCCTCACTTTTTTTAATTTCATATTTTCAATATACAGTATAAATATTTCATTGAATTGACTTGGACGTAGGTGGAGACTATGCCTGACTAGCGATTACTGTTTATTGAGAGTATGCCTGAAAATTTATCTGTGTAGTTTTATTTGTTACTCTCTAACTGTTGGTACCTTGTTTCCGATGCGTCCAAATATACCACAGCCTACACATGAGACATCTATATGGTTGATATAGTGGTGGATTTGAGTTCTTGCCCAGATAGTAACAAAAAGGCCCACCATCTGTTTGCTTGCTATGCATTCAAAAGCTGCTGCTTCTGAGTTAAAGTAGGCATCTCTGTGGAGTGGGCAAACCTTTTGACACTCTCCTGCTTCTGCCTTCTGTATTGTGATGGTACTGCTAGCTCTGTTGTTGAGTGCCGATCTTACCAGAGAATTCCATTTATATGATACACTTGAATTCTCTGAAACTATTACGTTTCCAGCATTCAGGGGCACGATTTCTTGAAACCTGATAGTAATGTGTTGTTAGATTTAGCATTTGTTATATATGAGACTCATTGATCTAGGTTGTTTGGTTGAGTGGAATGGTTTTGCATTGACTTTTGAGTCTATAATATTTATTGTGTTTAAATGTTTGTAGAAGTTGAAGAATACCCGAGAACATAGATATCAGCTGTGTTCTTCTGAATGTTGAGCAGATCTCCCATGTCAAAGTCATCTGGCGGTTCAATGCCCCCCACATTCCATGAGCTCACAAACAACCTTTAAAAACAAAACAAAAGAAAGATTCATCATCAAGAACAGATGTGGAGTCGATGAATGCAAGGAAGCAGAACCGCTTACTCAAAACTCTGGGTTTCAGATGAGGTTTTTGATGAATCCTCGGATGCAATAACATCCGGCCTCTTGAGGATATTTTTAGCTGGTAAAGTACCCCACATGACCTTGAAACTAATTACTATAAGATAGTCAAAAAGAAGAAAGGGAGGGAGGGAGGAAAGAGTTTACTTCATCCTGTGGTTGGTAGGGGAAGTTAAATAGTTGAGGAAAAGGAAGCTGAGCAAGAACAGAACAAGTTGGGAGGGAGGGAAGCCGCAGATGTCAACTATGAATCTATCATAAACTGAAACATTAAAGGGTTAGTCTTTTTGCTGTCTTTTTCATGATTCTTTATAAGGTAATATCTGTTCTATATTTTCTCAAACTTTTCAGCTCAATGAATCAATGTTTTCACCAGGGTTTGATCCTATGACCACAAATTTGAAATGGTAACAATGTGTCATCACACTAAATTGTAGTTGGCCTCTCCATCCCATTTTATTTATGTGTTTGGTTTGGTTTTGGTTAACGAGTTGAGGCTTGATTGAAGCTATTTATAATTTATTTTTTCATAATATGTAATCTAGTGTTAGTGCATACAATTTATATATTTAGAAACTATATAAAAAATATTATTAAATACAAAAAAAAAAAAATCAAATTTAAAAATCATTAGAAAATGTTAAAGAAAATAACCAAAGAAAGAAGAGTATGATTGATTAATAAATACTCCGTAGTAAATATGATATGGAAAATGAGAAAGAAAGTATTATTTATACATATTTAAATTATTACAAAAAAAGATTTGTAACTATGTGCTTATACTTGTACATTTCTGTCGCGTTTTGTATTCATTTTCAGTGTTTTTCGTTTCCGTGCTACTTAGGATATGAGTAAAACTTTAATTAAACATTTGCTTAGTGTCACGTCCATTAATGATACAGTTGGCTTTGAGTGTCTTAACATATAGAAACTATTTTTAAAGACTTCCAGAGTTATTTGCTGTCAATATAGGATTGGATTAAGGTGTAATACACAGAATGTCGGATTTAAGTAAGAATTATAGGTTTTTTTTTTTTTTTTTTTTTTTTTTTTTATATCTTTTTATTTATTGGTGTGGGGTGGCCGAAAAGTAAGTGCATGGGAATACTTTGTATTCCAACAGTGGCATGACGATAAGAAAACTACAATAAGTATATATTGAACAGAGACGAATCAGCGTTGGAGTTGATTATTGAAAGGCCACAATAATTAGGGAAGTGTGTGTGACGCAAGTTGGATTGCGATTTGTGTTTTTTTAATCTTATCATAATCTTAATTAAATTTGGGTTAAGGTGGAGAGGAATAGCACTTTCTGGAATTCGGAATCAAACATATCTCTTCTATGCTTGCTATACTGGCTGACCGGGGGGGGGGGGGGGTGTGGGGGAATTATGGTCCACACATTGCTATATAGACCGTAACAAAAAGTACATTTTTAATATATTAAAAGTACATTAGTAGTGCCTTTGGTGTACAACATACGTTCTTAGGGCTTGGCAAGGACATAGAGAATTTTCCTGAGAGGGTATTCCTCTCCGTTCTCCATGTACTAGCCATCTTTGCGAGTTGGTCTGCAACTGTGTTCTACTCCCTATAAACATGGCAAATGTTGACCTCCCAAGTCAAATCCCTCTTCATAACCTCTCTATACTCTTGCAATTACATTTTTCGTTCTTAAAATAGATTGGAATTATCAACTTAAATTTTAAGTTACTAGGATAAGTCAATTCCACATTTATTATACACAAAAAAAAAAAAAAAAATAGTGATTTGAGCAATTGAGGACCTTAGATGACAAATTATGATAAATGGTCATATACTTAGTATGTTCTAAATTTTTGTATTATTTTTATTATTTTTTGTTTTTGGATGAAATGACAAATAGGTAATTGAACTTATAACTTTTTTGTAATGGGTCAATAAACTTAAAATGCTTGTAATTGAACTATTAAATTAATAAAATATGTGTAATTGAGATATTTTTTGATTTGTTTTAATACTTTTGAGTTGAAAATATTTTAATCTTTTCTCCCAACTAGCACGAGCAAAGAGAAACCTTAGTACATATCATGTAAGCAATGCGGTTACTTAGAGAATTTGAAAAAATATCTCAATTGCACATGTTTTGTTTGTTTATTTGATGGGTTTTTTTTTTTTTTTTTTACTACTACTGACTCTATTACAAGGTAGTATCTGTTTTATAATTTCTCTAACTATTACAGCACAAAGAGTCAATACCCCATCGCCAGGGTTCGATCCTGTTACCTCCCCTCAAGGAGAGCCACAACTTAATTACAAATGTTTTAAGTTTAGTGATCAAATTACACAAAACAATCTAAATGTAGTGACCTATTTGACATTTTTTCAAAAGTTTTTATATCAATGATAAGAATATGTACAAAATTTTAAATAGAAATAACAATTGTTGCAATGTTGAGGGATCAAAATAGTCACATATGTGCATAATTGCTTTTGAAATTGACTTGCACTAATTAAGAGACTAACTTTACTTTTTTTTTTTTTTTTTTTAAATAGATGCAATTGTAGAAAAGATATTACCTTGTAATAAAGTCAACAGTATTAAAAAAACAATAGGTGCAATTAGCTTTTTAGGTGTTGTGTGGTACATTGAGATATGCAATAAATGTGGCTGAAATGGATTTAAACATTAATAATTAATTTGATTTAAAGATAATGGCCTTGTTTGGTAAAATAGTTAACCTATTAGTTAATTTTAACTTATTTGACCATAGCAATTTGACTTGGTTAAACAATTAATATGAGTGTTTGATTGATTAACTTTATGTAATAATTTATTGCTCCAAAATGCTTAAATTAAACAATCAACATATTTGGTGCATATCAATCGGGATTTGATTTGGTATATAAGATATTTTGGTTTGATTTTTTTTTTTTTCAGAAGAAAATAAAACAAAACAAAATTAAATATTTGTGTTTTCTTTGAAAGCCATACCGAGACTAAACCAAAAATTTTGATTTTCCGATTTTGAGTTGAATTGATATAATAAGAAGAAATTTATAAATTGGTATAAGAAGAAAGAAATGGCCTTCAGTTGCTATAGATATTTCATTTTAAGGTTTTTGGTTTAGCAAGTGTTTGAGAGGAATGGAACTTTGATTTATAGCCAATTGTTTGGTTTAAGGGTTTATTTGATTTAGATATTTCATTTTTTTTTTTTTGTCTCAAATTAGTTTAGAGGTCAGAGTAAAACTAAACTAATTTTTCTTGTACCAATGTTGTAGAATAGAATATAGATATTCAACTCTTACTAGAATGAATTATACTACTACAAGTTTAACTATTGAATAATTTGAATTTCGCTTTCAATGAAACCACATAAATCATATTATTTCTAGCTATTTGGTGAGTTATATGCGTTGTTAGATAATTTGTATGCTCACTAATAACTTAAATTTTTAATTAAGGTGAGCAAATTTGCATGAAAATAATTAAGAAGTCTTGAGTTTGAACTCCTGGATATAAAAAAAAATATTCACATTTCGGGCAATAAAAAGAATGTATTGAGAATAAACGTATAAAGGAAAAAAAAGTGTTGATTTAGTTTCTTTATTCTAATTTATAACTAAATAGTGATTTTAATTCATGATTGTTTAGTGCGATATAAAAAGTTCCTAGATTTTTAATTAAGTATTCATTTTGGTCCTTTCACACTGAACAATTATAAACTAAAATTATTATTTAACCAGCTAAAACTATAGTACAAACGATTCAAAATCAATGTGGTTAAAAATTTTGGTGTTACACATGCTTACACTAAATAATTAAGGACTAAAATCATTATTAGTAATAACTTAATGACTAAAAAAATTCTTTATTTTATACACAAAATATTAAGGCCCTGTTTGGTAAAATGGCTGTTAGCTGATAGCTGTTAGCTGTTAGCTGTTAGTTGATTGTGTTAATTAGAGGGTATAAATAGTTGATAACATTAGCTGATTGTAGAAAAGTGTTTGGTAAATTAGTTGTTAGCTTATAGCTGTTTGGTATAATTTTTTTTTTCTCAAAAAGCTAATTAAAAAAGTTGTTTGAAGTAACTTTTTGAATTTTAGTCTTTTGGAGTTGCAAAAAGCTAATTAACCAAACATTTATATTGATATTTTAACTAAATCAAACAATTAATAGTGGTCAAATAAGCCAAAATTGATCTATAGACCAATTTTTTACCAAACAGGGCCTAAATCTATAATTTCAAGCAATTGAGGTGATACATAACCTTCAATTATATGATCGAACCAAAGTAGTAAAAATAAAATGTATTTTAATTTCTAGTGATTTTGTTCTTGGTGAGTGGTCCCCTTTTTGGCTTTTACAAGTACATAAGTGAACTTTTCAATGCTTTTTACTCTAGGTTGAGTGGTCCCTTTTGGTCCATCCTTTAGTTTTAAAAAACATGTATAAATTTTCAATGCTTTTGTTGGTTGAGTGGTCCCTTCCTTAATTACAATTTCATCAAAGAATATGATTGGATGGACGGAAAACAGATAGTATTTGTATTAGGACAATGATTTTGGTATGTAGTGTGATAGTTAATGCACTTTTAAACTATTGGTGTATGCCAATCAATTTCATCAACACAACTAATCCAATATTCTATTTCAATCCACATTTTTTAATTCCTAGATTTAGTAATACCAAATGTCATTGGTTAGAAAATTGTTTATTCATTTCCTCGATAACCAATCAGGTCAGCAACCTATATTTGGTGGAGGACTGAATTCTATTTTATTGTTGATGAAAATAAGAGAATTGGAATAAAAATGGTCCTATTTGGTAATATAGTTAGCTTACCAATTAATTTTGATTTATTTGACCACTATTAGTTATTTGATTTGGTTAAATAATTAATATGAGTGTTTGATTAATTAACTTTTTGTAACTTATTGCTTCAAAATGCTAAAATTAAAAATACTGCTCAAAGTAGTATTTCCGATCAATTTTTTAAGAAAGTCATTTTGCATATAATCATCTATAAGTTAATAATTTGCCAAGCACCTTGTGCTCAAATGACACCTCTGTGGCTCCCCTTGAGGGAAGGTCACATGATCGTACCCCAGAACAGATACTACCTTGTAATAAAGTCGAAAGTCGATGATGTTTAGCTATTAGTATTCAAAAAATCTATAAACTAATAGCTAATGTTATCAACTAGTCAAACACTATCCCAATAAGCTAACAACTATTTACTAAACATCCCCAATAAGTAATTTTTTAAAACTTGGATGCGAATAAATAAAATTACAAGTTTCAAAATATGTCACTATTTTAGTATGCCCCTGAATAATTTTTCTACTTCAATGAAAAAAATAAAGAAATAACCCAAACCAATGCATCTCAATTAAGACTCACATTTTTGTTTTTTAGTATTATTAACTTTATTACAAGGTAATATTTGTTTTATACTTTATCTGTAACACCCCCGATTTTCATGCCATTTTAAACTTAAATATGCAAGATAATCTAACCACAAACATAAGCAAACCACAGCGGAAGTCTATATATATAAAGCCAGAAAACGGAGAGTGTTATGCCACGTCCACACTAAAGTGAACGCACAGGCAAGGTCAAAACAACATCACAATCTAATATGTCTAGCATAAGGGGCACACAGGTCCAAAACTCAACTACAACTGTCTGGGAGACTAAACTAGTCATCTCTATCGCGCTCGCCGACTACTCGGGACCTGAAAAGCACATAAATAAATGGGACGATGCCCGGTCAGCGAATAATGCTGGTAACCCATCAATACGCGTCAATAGCATATATAGATAGATAGTTTATTACAAAATCATTTTGAAACGGAATACTATATATATATCAGTTCAAAGCCAAAGATAGAAGTCAACCGCAAAGACTCTATATCACTCACAACAAGGGCAAGGGGAAACACATCCCAAACACATCAAGACACGAACAACAACAGAACAACTCAACAGTGCACAAGATGTAATCTACTGATCACAAAGTAGAATACCACTCAACATACTCAACAGATAAGGATAAACATCCACACACTGGCACTTCATGCCACAATGACACTTCATGTCACAAGTTCCAACCTTATGTCCTATTCCAACCTTATGCCTACCCCCGGCCTTATTACGGTTCCAACCTTTACCTCCGAGTGCCACCCTATACTTCCAAGTCCAACATTTTGCCTCTGGGAACCGTCGTTCCCCCTCCAACAACCGCCAAACAAAACCGCCGAACGCACAGTACACGAGGGTACATTGCAAGATCACATCACAAAACCGCCAAACCGTGTGAGCTATACTCACGATAACAAACCACCAAACTCATGCATGGCCACCACGAGGACCACATCTGTACCTTGGTGATTAATGTCCCATACCATTAATCGTGCGATCCAGGTACAACCAACACACACATTCATCATAGGAATCAATCAATGGATCACAACAAAGATATGAAACCATACTTAATCAAGGAAGGACTACAATCCGACACCAACGATGATCAACACAAGTTATCATACACAATTGGGAAGAACAAACCACACACGCTAGCATTTCAACATCAAACTAGCATGCTTATCAAACGGGTAAACAAAACATAGTTCCGAAGAACACACAAGACTCATCATGGTTCAACGAATCACAATGTTGAACACTTAGCACGATTCAAGACACCAAATCCTACATGGATTCCTACCATATAGTTCTAGACATACGAAACATCAAGAAGACACTCAAATAGCCCAACAAAGAACATCGGGAAGTCAAAACATCAATTACCGAGTCAAAAGAATGACGGGGAACCAATCGCCAAACATTCACAACCTTGTACCCGCGGGTGGGGCCACAGGTGGACCCCCACCCGTGGTTCCGCCCACGGGAACCACTTCCCACGCCAAGCGTACCCCGCGGGTGGACCCCTACCCGCCGTTTCGCCCGCGGGTACATACCCTGTACCAAAATAATCCCTTCGGGGATTTTCAACTCCAAACTCAAATTCAAGTTCAAAACACCCAAAATCTCAAAATACACTAATATGACTTGAATCAAATGAGTAGCCAAGCAATGGCATACAAGAACCCTAATAACAAGCTCCAGATATGCATCATCACAAAACAATGCATCAAAACCCACATTTCATAGCAAAATCACAAGTAGAATCCAATAAATTATCATATAGGTAATGAAAATAGATTTTGTAAAGCATGAGTTACCTCTTGTAGTCTAAACCTTCACTTAAAACACCTTTTCAAGCTCCTAACAAGGCTCTCCTTCAACCCCAACTTCAAGAACACACTAAAAGACCATAAAGATTTCATCTTTAGAAAAAGATACCTTAGAAAGCACTAAAAACACAAAAGGACCATAGATCTTACCCTCCTAGATGCTCAAGAGTAGGAAAGGTGGAATCTTGGAGACAAACTTGGAAGATCTTGGAATGCTCAAACTTAGCTTGAAGGAGAAGCTAAAATTCTAGAGAGAAGAAGGAGCTTTTGTTTTGAGTGTGTAAGGGAAAGAATGAAAGGCAACCCTAGGTTAGCTTGGAATACAATCATGAGGTGAAATGTCTTCATTACCCTTACTAAGATGAAAAAGTGTAAGGGAATAAGGGAACTATTCACAAAACTTAGAGTACAACTCATTGACTTGGGTTGACTAGTCCCCGACTATTGAATTTTCAGGAATTTAAAGAATAAATTACCAATTAGATTAGGATTAATTACTTAATTAATTAATCCCTAAATAGAATTCGGATTTACGGGGTGTCACATTATCTATCTGTTGCAGTTCGAAAAGTTAATATCCCACCATCGGTTTAATTCTGTGACTTTTCTTCAAGAAAAGTCATAAATGTGTAATCTGAACACAAGGTGTTTGGCAAGACTTTACATTTTTGTTGTTGCCGCTACAATTTAAAAATTGTTATTTTGTGGGTTTATTATATACTATTAACGGTGCATTCAAAAAAATATACTATTAACGGTTTAAACTTGATATTTGAAACATTTATTGAGAAAATTGGTTTTGAACCAATCAGTGATTGGTAGACATTTGTTAGAATTATTGTCGGTTGAAGCCGGCATGCCAATACGGATATCTCATTCAATATTGTATGACCTAGTTAATTAGTAGTAATTAACCATGAATAGCATTTTTTTTTTTTTTTTTAAGTTTTAGACTTTGATTTTTTCAAACAATATAGGGTTATGATCACAGCAACCACCATTTAACAAAATCAATTAAATCTACTTATACTAACCTAATTATCGTTTTCAAAAAAAAAAAAAAAACCTAATTATCTATTTCCGCTGCTTATCAACACACAACACCCTCACCGCTTTCATTTATCTATTAATAGCTGTAACTTGTAAATACACACCGTGTACGGTTAAATAATGTCTAATTATCAACAAAAAGTTAATAAAATTAAATGATAAAAGTAATTAAATAAATAATAAACACATAAATAAATCTTATAAATATTAGAAGATAGAATTTTAATTTTTTATGATAACAAATATTATTATCTAACATAATTTTTTTTTTTTTTTTAAAGACATTGAACACAACAGATATTGTGTTCCCAAAAAAAAAAAGATTTAACTTTTGACAAATGTATTTAGTTTTTCTTATAATTTTTTCTATTATAATTATATTATATTTTAATATTGATACGATAATAAATGAAATAGAAATATTTTATTAACAATAAGCCAATGATGTATATATTCCACACCAAATAAGAAGCAAATAAAAAATTAACTCTTTTACAAAAAAAAAAGTGAAATTTTATTTTATCTTTTAAATGTTTAAATAAATATAAGAAATTTTCAAATAAGAAAATTATATAAAAATACGTACACATAATTGATTAATTAAAAATTATTATTAAATCAAATTAAATTTATAGAAACTACATATAAGCACATATATAAGAATAGGATTGACAAAAAAGAATTAAGTTTAAATTTGGTAAAAAATTATAAATGCACAACACAAATAACATTAAATAAAAACATTTAGAATCTGTTTAGAGACCTAAAAAATATTTTTCGAAAAACAATTTATAGAAAGTGTCTTATTTTAATTTTCTAATATTCTATTAAATGTAGAACATTATATTTTTCGATTAAGAAATTATATTTTATTATATTTTTGTTTTGTTTGGTGCGGATGGTGGTAGTAATAAATAATTTTTTTTTTTTTTTTTAAATTTTATTTTCCTTAAATACATATCTAAACATAAAAAATTCAATAAATAACTTTTTAAACTCATTTTTTGAGTTTCCAAACGAATTCACTAATTTGCTAGTTAAGAACTATTATAAAAAATGTTAATATAACTTATACTACAAATACAAATATGATTTTACTTAAGGACTAACATCATTAGCTTTTAAATTAGATATTGAAAAAGTGAATTAATATTTCAACAAAATTACGTTTTAATATAGTGTAGTACGGAGTAGTATATAATTTATAGATTTTGGAGAGTCAAAACTCAAAAGATCCATTATTGGCAGAAATGAGGCAAAAGCTTGAATGATTTAAGTTGAGAAATCGGGTTCAGCCCGTTTGGAACTTAGATACCTAATCATGTTAGGGCACATTCCCAATCCCGGACCAAAAAACGTCATGGACATTATATTTTACAATGGAATGGATACACAATAACCATAATTTAGTCCATTCATTCATTCTACAGCTGAAGTTGATGGTGAAATGTGAGTGGCATCATCTCATTCATTCATTCATTCATTCATCAGGACCTCCGATCCAACCATTGAATAATATCATTGGCTACTTGTTCCTTTTCTGGTTCGAATAGCAGATCATGCAGAAGACCTTGAAAGAGCTTTATAGTCTTGTCAGTGGAGGAGGCATCCTCGTACAGTTTCTTAGATGCTTCAGGGTCGGTAACCCGATCGGCTGTACCATGAAGGACTAGAAATGGCACTTTTAAGCTGCTCAGGTTGTTTTGCAAGAAGGTGGTTATACGAAGAATCTCGTACCCAGTTCTTACCCTGATGGATCCAGTGAACACCAGTGGGTCAGAGTATTTGGCCACTAAAGCCTCTGGGTCCCTGGATACTGAAATGCCCCTTTTGTTAGCTGTATTCCACTGATATCTTGGCATCAACAACGACAAAACTGGAGCCAGGGCCTAAATTTAAATTAACATCACACCACAATATCTTCTTACATCTTTCACAACATACATACCTATATGCACCCCAAAGCCTAATGGCTTCACATACCTACAATTGTTATACCATGGACCAGGGTTCATATTGTATTATTATGAACCCTGGTCTAAAACTCATGTATATGCAGTTAACACACTCTGTACATGCAGTTAACAATTTATGCACTTATAAGTAGCTAATTGAAACAAGGCACATAACATGATAATTACAAACACATAAATGATTAACTGCAGGTACATAAGAATATGTTAACTGCAAACACATAAAATATTGGTTATATGTCTATATGTCTGCAGCTAGCTAATATATTCTGTACTTGCAGCAGTTAATAGTTTATGTGTCTACAGTTATGAATTGTGTTTGTAATTACCATGTGATGTGTTTTCAATTTGTTTACAAGTACAAAAATGGTTAACTGCAACTACAAAATGTGTCAAATGTAAGTACAAAATATGAACGTTATTTTTGGAACAGAAATGGGATAAGTCGGGTGCTCACCGTAACAACTGGATGCGCTGGCTGAACTCCCACAGCAGGTGATGTCAGTACAATGCCAGATATAAGGGTACTTACCTTCGGGTCCAGTGCAGTCTGAAGGTTTTCATGGGATCAGAGTCAGATAGAGTGACACATAGAACCAGCTTAGCAGAACTACTTAAAATATTATTCAAGGAAGTATTACCTTGAGGACAATTGCTCCACCTGTTGAATGTCCAAATAAAAAGCATGGAAGTCCAGGATTATTATCTCCTAGAACCTTTGATACAAATAATTTCTGCACAAAAATGAGCTGAGGAGTCAGTGATCAAGTAGGACATTCATGTAAAAGACATTATTATGTCACTCGATTAAGGGAACATACTGTGTCATTAACTGCATCGTCAAGAGAATGAACAAATGCATGTAAACCATCACTTCCACCGTGCCCTGTACAAAACAAAACCCGCAAATTTTTGTTATACTGTGCCTTGAAAATTTACAGTAGGGTTAAGACAGGTTTCATCAGTTCAGTTCAAAAGGCACATTTTTTACTCAGTAGCATGAAACTACATCATAAAACAACACAAATTCAAAATATTTATTCAGAAAGAAGAGCACCCTATCTTTTGCACTATAAAGTTTTAAGTCTTTTAACCATGGAAACTCTGTGTGTGTGAGAGAGAGAGAGAGAGAATGCTAGACATTAAGGTAAAAATGCACTGATGCTGACTTCTAGAGTTATCCTCTAGCAGATACCAAGCTGAAGTGAGTTCAATATCCTTCAATTCATTCCTATATCCTTGTAACTGCCATGTACAAAGTTAAGTAAGCTTATATATTGACTTAGGCAGTAAGGTTTGAGAAGTAACGAACAAAGATATGAATGTGGCTGACTTTAATTTGAAATTTTTATCAAAAGGTAGTGGAGAATCTAATCGCATCAAATAAAAAGTTTGTTAGCTTTTTCTTTCAAGTGAGGCATTCAGGGCTCAGCTTTTATCACCTCAAATTCTTAAGACCACACTCCCTCCCTTTACCATTCTTTTATGTACAATGCCTTATGCAAATATTCAAGTCAACATGCTTACTTATGAGGAGGAGCTTCACATGTTACTTTTTTTTTTTCGCACCAATTGCATCCGGATTGGAAAAAATTCAATCCCTGCCTGCAACATGCAAATATAGATGCATCGTTGATGACTGAGACAACTCTAGACTGTAAAATAGTAATGAAACATCAAGGGTTTTCCTAAATGTTGTACCCCAATCATTTCATCAAACATGTGCATTGTAAAGAAGCAAACCCTTTTCTCATGCCCGTATTCTTTCCCCTTCTCTCAAGAAAACGGAAATGTAAGGTTTAGAATAAAATCCAGTTTCTTGTGATAGTTCCTTATGTAGATATATACAATTTTCAAAGAGTTATGGCCCCAAGAGTTCAAAATTGTAACTAGAATTATATAGAAGTTATATAACAAAAGCGTAAAGGTATAACGATTCTAAAATAACCTAAGTGCATGAATGTTTTTGGTAATATTACTCCTGGTATTTTATAACCACATTGGGCTATGACTAATTCAGACCCCATTTTGGGGAGCTCTCCTAAAGGCAGTTAACAACTGAGGTAACAGCAATTCCATTATTTGCAAACTAAATCCATGGATTTCGAAACAAAGTAATACGACCTTTCAATTAACACCGGAAGTGAGCAAAAGAAGCATTTAGCAACAAACATGTCATAGGAATAAGTATTATAAGTATAACTGTTCACTGGAAATCACTTATTGTTACAAAATGAAGTTCGAACTTTGATTACTCAAAACATGCAATTAAAAAATAGAGAGTAAGGGAAATAAATAATATAAAAAGTGTGCTTTAGACGATTCATCAATTGTTTGTACTTACCAATCCAATCCATTCCATAAACTTTGAAGCCATTTGCATTCAGCTTCTTGGCAAAATCATTATACCTTCCACTGTTAAATAAGTATTATAAGCATAACTGTTTACTGGAAATCACTTATTGTCTCAAAACAATTAAATATGCTAACCTGTGCTCATTCAGACCATGTAAAATGATGACCAATCCCCTACACAAGATAATTTGAAATCTATCAGAAGCAACTAAATGTGTAGATACAATTTACTCTAAAAAGATCATTTTGTAGACAGTAAACAAAAAATAATAATAGTATTATAATAATAAATACCAGTAATGTCATATTAGAGCTTCAAATAAAGAAGGAGAATGTCATTTGTACCATTTTATGTGGCTTAGCTATTCATATATTAGTTGACCACAATATGAATTATTTCGATGAAGCCACATTAAATACAGATCGAATTTGGCATAAAAAATTTGATACAAATAGAATAAATACTAGCTGACAAATTTATTTAATATTTTTAGCATTTATTACTAATATAAGTGGATGAATATCAGAAAAGTGTTGTCCATGCCATAAAAGCACAAAACACTGGCAGACAAAACAAGAACAGCAGTCATCCTCAAAGGCTTTGAAGGGAATTTGGGCATTGTGATTCTTGAATTGCGGTTCATCCAAGGGGACCACCGATTGAATATCCAGCTGACATAGTATTCCATACTCATAGTAATCATCAACAACCATAACTTACATACATCTTTTATCTTAAAATTCTCAACATCTAGAAATGCTGGAAGCCAGGATTGTTGTTATCAACTTCATAGACATAAAAAATTATAGATTAATAGAAATGTACTTCAAAAATGTTCCGATGATTAGCATTTAATTACTACAAGCAATAAATTAATGACACCAAAACATATAGAGAACACAGTGCAGTAATTAATGAATGAATGAATTAATTAATTACCTGACTTTAACGGAAAGTGGAGTCCATGATTGAGTGAACAAGGTGTCACCTCTTGGCGTAACAAAGAGGGAAAACTCCCTAACCGTCTCATCATCATCATCATCCTGCATCACCCGCCTCATCGCCATAGCTCTCCTCGCCGCAACTTCCTGCTCCACCGCGCTCTTCCGAGAAAGCATCGTCGTCGGAAATCTCACAATAGCGCCCTTCCGCTCCGTGGCCTTCTCCTCCTTTCCGACGCCCTTCTCCTGGGACGCCGAGGCCGCCACAGACGCCATTCGCCTCCTGCCGCGGAAAGGAATGAGAAGCAGCAGCACGAAAGCATTGAGCAGCAGCCACAAACTCCGCAACGCCTGCATAGAAAACAGAGCGCTGATTCTTCCGCTCGCCCCGGACGTCAGAATTATAGTCGCCCTGGCGTCGATCCCCTTGGACACTTCCACCGCCATTGATTTGGGAAAGGCACACGCTCTCAATCCAGAAATTGAGTATCTCGCCGGATCACCCCCTCTGCTGCTCAACCTGGAAACTGATCCCAATTTCCCTCTGAAACGGAGCGAATGAATTCTAATTACATACAATTCGTGAATTGCCAAGCAAACCATAAAAGCAGGGGAAAAAGGCCTGCAAAAGAATTTATACTTCGCAACGTAATGATCTTCAACAAAAGTTTTGAGGAATGGATTGGAATTGGGATTGGGATTGAAATGAATGGTAAAATTTGTGTGTTTTTTTTTTTTTTTTTCTTAAGGGGAAATGTTGCTGAAATGGGTTGCCAGAAAGAGAGGTATATATATAACAAGAAAATGGAATTCCTTTAAATTTCTGAGGAGGAAAGCAAGTTTCACGAAATGAATCTTAATCCGTATCAGGGGAACACGGTAGCAAAATCGCCACGTATCTTTGAGAGGCACGTGACAAAAATGCGGCATTTCGAGACCTTTCCTTGGGAAATTGAAAGGGACAATTGCGGAAACGTGACAACTCACAAAGTGACAAGTGTCCTCCTTTACGTTAAGGGTGTTACGCGTGTCGCAATAATTTTATTTGTGGCTCCACTATTCCATATCTATGAATAAATAAAGGGCTCACTTGATTTTTGAACACGCCATTTTTAGGCAAAAAATTTTGTACCTGGTGCATGAGTGGCTGTGCCTTCGCACTTGAAATGCCTATTATATACCTAGAGCATCCGTACACAAATATGCAGCTTAACAGATGGGAGAAGGAGAGAATGGAGAAAATAATCCTCCTGCAAAGGAGGGGAGAATGGCAGAAAAAAAAAAAAAAAAAAAAACACCGCAGTTCCGCGCGTATCGCGGAACTGAGGAGAAAGGCCGGGCGCGTGCAGTGCACGCGACTGAATTCATTAATTTTTTTTTTTTTTGTTTTAAAAATCAATTTTGGTTTTTTTTTCCTCCCCTTCTCACATTCTCTCTCCTAATCACTCTTACATTATCTCCCAAATCTTCCCAACTAATGTGGATGCTCTTACATTATTGTCCTTTTAGCTCAGGCCGGTCAAAGTACAACTGAAACTCTTTATTATGGGTGACTTGCCTTACATTTGTTATTGTTGCCTGTGGAAAAAACAAACATGTCGTGTCATGTATTACTATTTTTTTGACTTTGGGTTTCTATTTCCCTCTTTTTGCGCATACGCACGTCGCAACGTGTACTTTGATTAGATGTCTATCTTGGGAGCTGTGGAGTCAAGATTAAAGAATACAGACGGTATCTTTATTTATTTTTTATTGTTTTTCCTTTTCTCATCAGTGAGCTCTTCAATCGTATTTTATTTTATTTACTAGTCTTAAGCTCGTTGCCTTTTATTTTGTTCTCTCACGCCTCCCTCTCTACAAACTTCTCCAGTCTCAGATTTTTTTTTTGGTTCGCCTGGTGTTCATAGAATTGTCGACCAATCCAAGATTTCTGTTCCAAACGGTTAGTTCTCTCTATTTATGGTTTTGCTGTTTACCCCACTTTTCAGTGCCATTGTTGCCTGTTGTTATTCTCTCTGTACGTTGCAAGTAATTAAACTCTGTCCTTCGCAAAAAAAAAAAAAAAAAAAAAAAAACTACTTTTTGTTTGCTGGGCGTGTATTGTTTGCGTTATATACTCTAAGCGCATTTGCTCTTTCCCATTTGTTTTCTTTCCCGGTCGTATTCGATATTCGACGAAGTTGCGTTTCTCTATGTCGCATGCTGCTTTTTAAAACGATTAAACGATGTTTGTGGACATTTGCAGTGGTTATGAGGCCGATTCCGTAATCGTACTACTGCTTTGGCCGTATTAGTTGTCGGATTCCTAACACTAGTTGATTACAATGCATGTCACCGTTTGTGGACTGTCTGTACTTGGCCTTTTTTCTGAAGATTTCGCCGTACATACCTCTGATGATAATACGTCGCGTCGATTCTTGTTTGGGCCTTCCGAATACATATTTCCGGTTATCTAACCTTTGATCCAGAAATCCTCTTATGCAGGTGCACTCTTTCCGTCGTTGCGGCCAAAATGGAGATTTGTGTTGCTTCTGGTGCAATTGTTGTTCTCGAATTTTTCCTTTTCTTCTGAACGTTACTTCTTGACGGTAGCTCTTAATTGCCGGGTTTTGATGCAGTCTGATTTGCCATGCCGACATACGTATTACCGTGTATTTGTGGATGCACAAATAAAAATTAAAATAAAATAACTGTTTGGCCTTCCGATTGGCCACTTTCGGAAGGTTTTCGCTTTCTTTCTGATCCATTTTTTTTCGGCACGAGTTACACATTCGCCCTTCTGTTCTTTTCATTTGTGGTTTGCGTTGTACACACCTAAGTTCAAACAAATCATCCACATATTTTAAATGCTGGAGGAATGGATCCAAATGGAAAATTTTAAGCTTCCAAACCAAATCGTAACAAAACAGAATCCAAAATATATAAACCGGACGAATCTACGAACCGGTGGCCAATTCAATTAGAGAGACCTCAGCTCTCATAATAATAATAGTAACCAAAAAGGAGAGTTCAAAACTCCAAGTATCACCATCATCCGAGACAAAATATATATGTAACTATAATTTTCAAAATTCGCATCTTACCTCAAAAGTCTTTGCACCCAAGTAATACTTTCAACCTTACACTTGCATCTGCAACCATTATAACAATTAGCATGCCATGAACCAAATATAAATAATCCACCAACGCTAATTATCCAACCAATACTAATGCTCCAAATACAAAGTACTAATACTTCATACCTAATCACTGTATTTAAAATACGAATGGTACTACTTCACATACTATATACTAATTATTTCACCAATATACCCCAATTCTCATAATAATTCAAATAATCCACCATATCACATAAATTCATAATAATCAATTTAAACATTATAAATCATACTATAACCAATAATCACATATTATTTCATAATATTATCCAATAATAAACTTCGCACATAAACACTTATTAAAAAGATTTTAATTTGGGGTAAACAAATTTTAGGTAGACATAAATCTTACCTAAAACCAAAGATCCATAATATGCTAACAGCTGGAATTGAACCCGAGACTTCGTTAAGCATCAACACGCGACCAGACCAGCAAACTACTACAACTTTTGTATTTTCATCTATTCAAATATATCATCATTACTCTTAATCATCCAGTAATTATATTATTATTATTATTAATTAATTACCATGCATCATCACCTTCACGCCATTTTTTCCTTCTGGCTGAAACCAGTATCCCCTTCGCCGTCCTTGCTTTATTTCTACTACCATAGCCACGGGAACTCACAATTACCCTTTAACTAGCATTTATATATATATATATATATATATATATATATATATATATATATATATATATATATATATATATATATTATTTAAACTCTTAGTTGAGTCATATTGAAATACCTATAATTCCTAGTTAAAGGGTAATTGTGATCAATTGAGATAACCAAACAAACATCAACTGTTGAGCATGTATCAGGCAGAGTGCGAAGCTTCTATAATGCTCCACAAAGCAAGTCGGCAAAACTCAGTCTACAAAGGAGCTAATGATGGGCACCAAATATTAGTCTGGGTAAGAGATCAAATACATTTGACAAAAATATTTGTAAGTGTTGCTTTGTGGGGTAATAAACTCCATATATTTTCATCAAAAGTTTCTCTGTGGTATTGAGAATAATGATGAAAGAGAATGTGTCATGTTAAACATGAAAATCTCAAGGGATTATTTACGAGTAAACGAAGTACCCGTCAAAGTGCATGTAAGTTTGGTCAAGAGAATCAACTTACTTGAGGGCTAATTATGAGGATTAGTCGTTGACTCATTGGAAGGACTTAAAGTCTAAGTGGTAATGAATTCGTGGTGGATCCCACTTTTGTGGTCAAACGAAACCATGAAAAGAGTTACAAAATAGTACACTAGTTGGTCATTTCGATAGTGTGTACCTGTGAGGTTGAGCTACAGCTCTTAATGAATTCATAACTCTTTGAGAAAGGGTGGTTTTGTTGAGACAAACTTAATGAATTCACAGCATGTGAGGTTGAGCTACAGCTCTTAATGAATTCATAACTCTTTGAGAAAGGGTGGTTTTGTTGAAACAAACCTAATGAATTCACCGCATAATGACATGAGTACAAAGTGCTCGTGGTGCCCATAGATACTCTGTAGCCAGTCATGGTGGTCTGCGTTGAGGTAGACTTAACAGAGTTGAAGGTCTATCCTAGAATAGACCTAACAGGGGATATCTCAGGGTCAAGAGTATGACCTCACATATTTTAAAGCGACCAAAGCAAATTAAGTGCGTTAAGTTCAAACTTTGTCTATTCGATGAGTTCAAGATCAAATTCACTCCCGTTTAGAGAAGTACTTAATGTCACTATATGACAGTTCAAGTTTTATACACTGGCATGAAAATTTGTTTTGATTGTTGTCAGGCAATGACAGCATCAGCCTAAGTCCCTTTAATGGTGGGGGATTGTTGGGAGCATTTAAAAGGAAAGGCTTCCTTTTGCCTATCCATGTTGTCCCACATTGGAAGTTTAGCCTCTTATACTCAATTGGGATGGTCTATGTTGAGATAGACCTAAAGAGATCCCTAACTTGAGTGGAAAAGGGCTACCATGGTCTATGTTGAGATAGACCTAAAGAGATCCCTAACTTGAGTGGAAAAGGGCTAACCGCCTCTTATGAAAGACAATGGGGTTATCCCAAGAAGCCGAGTGGCTAAGAAACATGGTGATAACCGTGCAGTTGTGGGCGTTGCAAATAACATTGCCTATGTAGAAAGAAACGACTTACTACTGATTTATGTCTTTACTACTCTATAAGCCTTTAATGGTAGTCTATACTAAGATAGACTTGATAGAGTTAAAAGTCTATGCTGAGATAGACTTAATAAGACATAAAAATCTGTAATGCGGTAAGACTTGTCAGAATTAAAAATCTATGTTGTGATAGACTTTGACAGGGTAGAAGTCTATTTTTGAGACAGACGTAACATTCTTGAATACTAAGGGTATTCATAAGAAGTCAAAGAGTTTGACTTTCGTAGAACCTGCTTTTTGAGTTGGTGTGTACATTCGAGTTCAAAATTTATCTAACCGGTGAGTTTAAGATTCACATCACTCCCGGGAAGAAAATTACTCAGTGTTGCTACGTGTCAGTTCAAGTTCTCAAACACTGACATTAAGATCAACTCATTTGTATTGCTCAAACTTTATCCTTTTCCTTTCTTCTTTAAATTTGTGGGGGATTGTTGGAAAATTCAAAGAGGATGTGCGCATTTTGTGCACTCCTTTTTTTGTGGTCAGCATGTTTTGTGCAAAGTTGTGGACATCATTGTTTGTCTCTCTTTGCATGGCTAATATGGGAGAGCTGCTTACTATATAAAGAAGCTCTTACCATATTTGGAAAACACATCTGACTTCAAAGTTATTTGTTCTATTCTTCTTCTTTCTCCCGTAGTATGAGCAATAGTGAGGTTTGCCTACGTGATTGCTAGTGCAAGCTATCCGTAGTTGGTCTGTGTAGCCTGTCGAAAGCGTGTCTGGGTTCTAACTGCACCGTTACTGGGCAAATAACGCTTTTAAGGTAGTGTTATTATAACACGGCACAGATTTTCTTTCTACCATACATCCGTAGTGTCCGTGCTTCTTAAAAGGCTTCCAGATCGTGCGTTGACGTTGCTATTTTCCCCAACAACAAGCTCTTCTTAAGGAGAAGAAACTTTTCATCAGTCATACTCATAGTCAAGCCACCACCGTCACGTCGCTGGAAGTCACCGCAGTTGCTCGCCACGGCTGGAGTAGTACGCAGAGGGGAGAAAAGAAATCATCACAAGGTCGCCGACGCGGAACTCCAACTCGCCTGAGAGGACCCTTTTGCAAGAAGTTCATTACTCTCCGTCACCGATGGGAAGAAGAGATGTATCTATGATGTATGGATGTTTTTGGTTGGAGGAGAAGAAGAATGAAGAAGAAGTTTTATATGTATATACAGACATACAGTAGTGTTTCGGCCATATGAACGGAAAAAAAAAACAAGGAATGAAGGAAACTTATTATGCTTGGTCAATATATGGAGGAAAGGAAAGGAACAAGAGAATGGAAAATAAAAATAAGGAAAGACAAGATTTGTGGTGATTTGGATGGATATTAGGAAAATTAGTTTGACTATTAATTATCCACATGCATAAATGAATTTGGACACAATCAAGACCACATTCATTATTTTATACACAAAACATAATCAATACATACCTATACTTACTATATAAGATAGATATATATTACAATATATATATATACACATACCACAAATATACATATCACATATATAATAATTATAAGCAAGTACACACCATATAATAAATGCATTATAATTTAATTATTTACACAACTAATATATCAAATATATCAAATACTATAAAACCACCTTATAAATAATCATAAAAACAATAATATTTACAACAAAATATCCCAAATAACTGGGGTATCACAACGGCGAAGGAGTATCGACAATGGTTTTCTTAGCGGAACGTTCAAATCGATCGACGTTCGAGATTGAGAGGTGGTTCCCCCACTTTCTCGCTAAACGTGTCTTCAGACGAAGATAGTGACTATCAGAATGACAGAGATATCTTTATTACTTATTCATCTACTCAAGGAGTTCGAGCAGGTTCACTTGAGCGAATTGCTTTTCTGCCTCCACAGCAAGATGCACCCGGTGAAGTGGGACGCCATGAAAGGTTAACCCGGCTGTGGGCGGCTCAAGGCAGATACTATATTGGTGATACACCGACTTTCTCGCTCGATGTTTCATCAAACGAAGATAATGAATATGCGTATGACAAAGATGACTTCATTACTTATTCATCTAATGAAGGAGTTTTGCCAGGTCCACCTGGAAAAAAAGAACAACGCTGCCTCCATAGCAGTATGCACACTCTTTGCCAACGTCGGCCATGGAACACATCTTATCGCCCCCTGGTTCACTTTTATGGGTGAATCCCTCTGCCCAAAATAGATAATTTACGGTGCCCCCTTTGTATACGATTTTGTATCGTGAGGAAACAAAGTCATGCTTTAAGTAATAAGTGAGAGATTGTTTTGTTCAATTGTTATTATTCATTTATTTCGTTTGATTACAGTAGCAGTTGTTAACTCTTTATCTTTTTCTTTGCATTTTGGACAGTCTCGTGAGTGAACTTCAGCTGTTGGTGAATTATGCAACGCCAGGCCAAAAATCGTGCCCATTTTACTGCTGAGCAAATGCGTGAACGGAAAAGAAATAGGGACGCAGTGGCGTGGCAAAAATTGACAGGTGATCATACAACTGTCGCTCAACCAGCACATGCCAATCCTGTAACAACAGCTGGGTAGACATCAACTTCTTCACCTCGTGCTTGCGACACAGGTACAAATTGTCATTCTTTCTTTTGCTCATAATGGAATTGTACCTGCTTTTTTACCTGCTGCTGACTGTAATTCATTTCGTCTATCTGTTTCGGTGTTTTATGTTCATGCCATGGTTTATTGCTGGTTGCTGCAATGTGTCATTTCACTCATTTGCAAAACATGCTTGCACAAATCTACAACTTTGTATTCTTTGCTTATAAATGCACGTTTTTCATGCACATTAAACCCTACACATTTTATCCTTGAACTTTTAATCAAATTGGACAAATGTATTGCATCCTTTATAATTTCTACTGTGTTGTCCGGTTATCAGTCACCGACCGACAAGACGTTAGACATGGAGCGTTTGTTTTTCCCAATATCCCTGATTGTATTTACTGTGGAGCAATACAGTTTCCCCATGAACCACCCACATTTTGTTGTTGCAAAGGCGAGGTCTTACTTGTGTCAAATGAAATGCCAGATCTATTGAAAAAGCTCTATACTTGAATTAACAAGCAGTCAAAAAATTTCACTGCATGTGTTTTAAGACTTACAACAATACCTTCGCGTTTACTTCTCTTGGTATTCATCACTACGACCAAAATCTTTGCAAACGTAATAAGGGTATATATACTTTCAAAGTTCAGGGTCAAATGCACCATTTCATCAATGACTTATTGCCTGATGGTTGTCCTTCGTGTAATCTTCAGTTGTATTTTTATGACACTGATCATGAAATACAAAATAGAATTGAAGCCGTTAGACGATTGGATGAGAATGTTATCAAAAATCTGGTTCAGCTGATGTCTTGCAATCCATATGCTAAGTGTTTTAGGAGTCTTAAGGATGTTGTTCACTCTGATGAGTTCAGTATTACATTGAATTCTTCACCTTCACTTGATCAACGACTTTATAACACCCCAACTGCTTCTCAAGTTGCTGCTGTCTGGATCGAAGACTCTAACGGTATTGGGGATAGTAGGAATATTCGGGTATACGCACATTGTGGTCGTTCGTTGAACATTCAATACTATTACGACTATGTTTTTAAGAGATCAAATAATTTTGGCACCCTAACATTCATCAATAACAACCGTAAATAATAGCATTATCCTTCAGTCGGATTAACACTAACAAGCCTACCAACAACCTTAAGTTGCTTCCGCGGTTTCTAAGACTTGCTTGATTTACACCAAACAAAAAGGCAATTCCACATAAAGCAAGTTTAACATCTTTGCATCCTCATTTGTTAGGTTCACGAAAAAGAATTCAGTTAACATCGTGCGCGAAGACTCTTCCCTGTTGACTATATGCGTTATCCTTTCATGTCCATAAAAATTTATATACTGTGAATTTTCTAATGCACTTGCAGTTGTATAACAGGAGGTTTCATCTCTGCAATTGCAAAACCAAAGATGTGCCATGCAACCTCAGGGGGCGATATCCACCTTGCATTTTGGTATTCTTTAATTTCATCAATAAGGTGAGGTTCCATGTCATCAGCCAAAACCATGCTAATCCTATCATGTCATTTATAAATATATTTGTAAATATACTTGACAGACTTAATACTTGCAACACCTCAACACTCATGTTGCAGTCCAACTTAACTAATAAATGAGGATTATAAGGCACTATCCATCTATTGTCAAGTTTGTAGCCTTTAACTTGAACAAAAAATGGGGTATTACGTCTCTTATAAATAGGAAAAGAGTCGTCATCAAACACAGTCCGACAGCTAAACGAGCGAGGGTATTTACTTTTGCAAGAAGGTGAAGATTGGTACTTCTTTTGCACCATACAAGGACAATTTGGATTAAGAGAACCACGGGGACTATGGACCATATGTTTTTTTAAGATGTTCGTACGATCTGGGGTGAACATTTTGGTCTGGTATTTTTGCTGAAACAAAACCATCAACAAAAGAAGGACATGTAACACTATATTTGTTTTTCAAATTAATAAGAAAATGGGCATGTGGCAAGCCCCTTTTTTTGGAACTCAATGAAATAAGTGTATGCAGCAACATCACCAAAAAAGTTGTTCTTTGTAATGTCATCCTTCAATTCGTGCAACTTAGCATGGAATACCTGCGCAAGCAAATCAGGTTTGTTCTGCGGCTCATCATTGTAATGCAAATGGTGTTTTATTTCAGGCCAGTTAGGATTGCATGTCATAGTCAAGAACAAATCAGGTTTGTCAAAGTTTTGGACAAGGGACATTGCATCCATATATCGGCCACGCATATCCCTAGGACCCCAGATGAACGATGATGGTAAGATAACTCTATGACCAACATCATTACCAAAGACTGCACCTGTCCCAACGCTATCTACCAGACCTTGAAAGTTTTCTGACCTGCATGCTTGTTGTTTTTTCCTAAAATAATCCAGCCTTTGTGTTTCAACTTTAATATAGATATCAAAAATAAATTGTTGAAACAACCTTCCCGTATGTAATAATAGAGATGTGTCACCTGGCCGGACCTAGAATTTATATGCATAATATTCTCTGCAAGACACCGAAGACCGTTTCCGCCCTTCCCGAAACACTACTTCCTTTGCTCTAATAAGATTATCAACAATTGATCGTTCATTAGCAATAATAGACAACGAAGCAACATGCCCAAGAGGTTGCAAATGACCTGCCCGGCAAACTCTTTGAATACCCTCGTGCCATCTAACGTCACCAAAGGGGAACAACAAAGGGTAATGTAATGGATCATAATGTAAATCGTCGTATGGCTCCATCTTTCTGTGAAGCTGAAGAGAAACTTGGCCTTCTAGCAGGAGATTTTGTTGTTGAAAAATCATTGAATGAGGCTGTCTTGTTTCAAATGCCGTCAAGTCCGCGCAAGTTTTTTGCTATGCTTATGATCTTTTGCGATGTTTCAAATCCACTGGCAGTGTGGATAAAGTACAAGAAACACATTTGTGAAGATTTTTTTATGAAGCAGTTTGCATATGAATGATGAGGCTGAACCATTAGTACTTAAGATCATTGAGACAACTTTGCATGGCATAGGGAAGACAATCAAAGACTACAACTTGGTTGAAGTATTGAAGCGGCATGATTTCCCAGGAGTACTTACAAATGAAATTGCACATGAGCAAAACCTGCCTGTCGCTGCAGTAGACCTTTTGGCTATCCAGAAACTTAATGCTTGCAAGAGGGCCACATTTTAGACAATCATGGATGCAGTGTTGGCAAACAAAGGCCGTATTTTTTTTTTTTTATTTTTTTTGTCGATGGCCAGGCGGCACGGGAAAAATGTTTTTGTACCATTGCTTGCTGGCAACCGTGCGTTCTAGGGGTGGATTGCTCTTGCAACAGCAACTTCCGATATAGCTGCATCCATCTTACCCGGAGGCTGTACTCCACACTCTCGATTCAAACTCCCCCTTGACAGCACAGATAAATATATATGTAATATAGGTAAACAAACTTCAGATGCTAGATTACTTCGGTCTAGCAAATTGATTCTTTGGGATGAAGCATCAATGTCACATTGGAACATTGTTGAAAACCTTGATACAACACTCAAAGATATTATGGAATGCTGTGATTTATTTGGAGGGAAACATTGTGTTTGGTGGAGATTTTAGGCAAACAACTGCCAATTGAGAGGCATGGAAAAAGAGAAGATTTCATTGCAGAATCTTTGGTGATGTCAACTTCTATATGGCCACACATTTGTCAAATAACTTTAGTTCAAAACATGCGCGCACAAACAGGTCTTGCATTTGCAGAGTACTTTATGAGGATTGGTAATGGCACAGAACCTCTTGTTCAGCAAAACAAAATTAGGATGCCTTCTCAATTTCTGATACAAAATTGCACTGCACAGTCTCTGTTGGACGCTCTGTTTGAGGCAGTTTATCCAAATTTGCAGTGTTTCTTACAAGACCCATACACATTAATGTAGAGGGCAATTTTGACCGACGAAGAATGAATTTGTTGATGAGATTAATATGTTGTTGCTAGAAAAGTTCCCTGGTGAGACAAAATGTTACATTAGTTATGATGAACCGCTCGACACAAAGTATTTGCATTGCCAAGATTATTTACATACATTGTATCATCCTAGCTTGCCTCCTCATAGTTTAACTTTGAAGAAAAATTGTCCAGTAATCTTATTAAGGAATCTGAATCCATGTGAAGGCTTATGCAACGGTACACGACTTATATGTGATGTATTTGGAGATCATACCATGAGTTGCATTATTGCAGTGGGAGAATACAAAGGTAAGCATGTACTGATTCCCAGGATACCACTGCAACCACCAAAGGATGAAAGATGTCCGATTCTATTCAGAAGGAGCCAATTTCCCATAAAACTTTGTTTTGCATTGACAAGCAATAAATCTCAAGGCCAAACTCTAGATTTTGTTGGCATTTATTTGAAAGAAGTAGTCTTTAGTCATGGACAATTATATGTAGCAATGTCTCATGCAAAAAATGGTGCTTCATTGAAAATCATTATATTCAACGATTCAATTGGACCACCATTGATAAATCTCATAGAAAATGTTGTTTACCACGAAATTATTAAGTACATATTATAATCTTCTATCTTCACTATGGTTTGGTTAGAAGTAAGTATATTTAACATTCTATTCTTCTGCCTTCTGTATTCTTATTTAATGTTTCTGTTTTGTTCTTATCTTATGTTATTGTTCTTGTTGGTCCCAAAGGGGATGCGGTAAAAGTCTAGGGGGGGGGGGGTGAATAGACTTTTAAACGTTTTCGCGAATACAACAATCGCTAAGGCAACAGAAATATCAAGACTCTTAACTAGATTGTTAGAGTCTTGTGCACAGCGGAATAATTAAGCAAGTGTGTGTGATGAATGTGTCAAGTATATCCACGTGATAAGCAGTAAGTAAATAAAGCAGTAAATGACACAAGGCAATTTATAGTGGTTCGGGGGTGATGTAATCCTCCTACTCCACTTGCTCTTATCGTCCAAGAGTAATTCACTATATCCACTACTTCTCGGTTACAAGATACAATGAATTCCGTGATCTAGTGCTTTGATCACCAAGCCCACACTAATCACGCCCAGTGCCTCCAACACTGCTGCTTCGGATTTCACAACTCCGTGCTACTTTCACAGGATTTCACAACTCCGTACTACTTTTCCCCCGTCTTCCACGATCCGGTCGACGTATCCCGTGATCTGGTGCTTTGATCACTAAGCCCGCACCAATCACGCCCAGTGCCTCCAACACTGCTGTTTCAGATCTCACAGCTCCGTGTGACAATCTAGGATTTCACAACTCCGTGCTACTTTCCTCCCTTCCTACACTCCAGTAGGAATATCACTTGTTTGTAGAAAAACAAGTTTCACTAGCTTCCAACTTTGAGACTTCTTGAGTGGATCTTCAATATGCAGCAAGTCTCTCAATGATGAAGATTTTAAACACTCCTGAATATTTTTTCTTTGAGCTCTGAGTGTTTTTCTCACTTGAATATTTTCTATATAAGTATAGCACTTGTTCGTATGTACTGTTCGTTGCTTGTGTTGGAAGTGTGGTTGGAAGTGCTTTGATCTGCTTCAATCTTCATCCTTTTATAGCTGGTTTTGAGAAGTTGTCCGTTGGAAAAAGACAATCTCAAATTTGAATTTCAAACCTCAAATTTGAATTCTTGTAGCCTTTGTAGAAGATCTGTAGCTTTCTCAGAAGATCTTATTAAAAATAATATCTCTGACATTTGAGATATTTCAGCCATTGCTTAGCTCTTGGTCCATGTGAAGAGACTCTTAAAATATTTATGATGTAGATGGTGTCTTCACGTGAAGAGGCTCTTAAAATAATTTTGATGTAGATGATGCCATCTGGGACTTTCATCTTCTAAGTATTTTAATCTCTCGTATGGCTACTGATGAAGGCCAATGAGATCTCTTGATCTGGGTCTCATACTAGTGTGGCTCTTGGTCCATGTAAGAGACTCTTAAAATATTTCTGATGTAGATCGTGTCTTAACGTGAAGAGGCTCTTAAAATAATTCTGATGTAGATCATGCCTTCTGGGACTTTCATCTTCTGAGTATTTTAATCTCTCGTATGGCTACTAATGAAGTTGTTTATGTTCGGCCAATGAGATCTCTTGATCTGGGTCTCAAATCCTTGATTGAAACTTCATCTCTAACTTCAGCTCTTACTATATATAGCTTT
This sequence comes from Ipomoea nil, assembly GCF_001879475.1. Taxonomy (NCBI): domain Eukaryota; kingdom Viridiplantae; phylum Streptophyta; class Magnoliopsida; order Solanales; family Convolvulaceae; genus Ipomoea; species Ipomoea nil. The sequence goes on from NW_017617607.1 coordinate 1,565,448, forward strand.
TGAAACTTCATCTCTAACTTCAGCTCGCTCTTACTATATATAGCTTTTGAAACTTCATCTCTAACTTCAGCTCTTACTATATATAGTCTAATGAGACTTCATCTCTAACTTTATCTCATTTGACTTTGACTTGTGAACTTCATCTCATACTTTAACTTCATCTCATACTATATATAGTCATTACTATATATAGTCTGATGAGACTTCATCTCTAACTTCATCTCATTTGACTTTGACTTGTGAACTTCATCTCATTTGACTTTGACTTGTGAACTTCATCTCATACTATATATAGTCATTTGACTCTAACTTCATCTCATATCATACTACATCTCTAACTTCGTCTTGACTTTTACTTAGTCTCTTCATCTCTTCGACTTGTGAACTTCATCTCTTCGACTTGTGAACTTCATCTCATCTTGACTTTTACTTAGCAAGTCAACTTCATCTCATACTATATATAGTCATTTGACTCTAACTTCATCTCATATCATACTGCATCTCTAACTTCGTCTTGACTTTTACTTCGTCTCTTCATCTCTAACTTCGCATTGACTTTTACTTCGTCTCTTCATCTCTTCTTTTGACTTTTACTTCGTCTCTTTATCTCTTCTTTAGTTTCAAATCACTTCGTCTTCGTCTAGTTTGAGACGAATTACCTCAGCTCCTACTTCTTCTCCTTCTTAGTTTCGAATTATTGAATTAATTTCGAAACCTCAGCTCCTATAATTTTGCCTTATAAAATTATAGAGAGTGAGTTTCAAACCTAAGACCTTAAGGTTTATACACCAAGCATTCATCCATCTCGCCTATACAAATTATTGGTTATTATAGCATTCTCCTTGATGTATTTCTTTCTTTCCATAGATGCTTGATCTCCAAGATTACTTCATGCAATTTCATTTGCTTCTCTTTTCTTCGTATGAGATTATCAGTGTGACTTCTTCTTTGAGTTGGGGCGTGTGGGCTTATTTAAGTATACATATCATATGCATACATCTCCTTCTTTTTATTCTTCTTCGTATTTTTCACTTTTTCTATTTTTGTTAATTTTCCTTTCATGGTCTATGACACGCCTAGACTTAAGAAATAAAATTGGGAATTCTAAAATACAATTTGGCATATCAAAATCTATTACAATATATTCCTAACAATTTCCCCCCTTTTGATAATGCCAAAATCCTATACTCAGTCATTGGCTTTAAGTCTTTTGAAAAAATATTTTTGCTCAATTTTATTTGACAAAGCCATGATGAGTTTAACAAAAAATTTTCTAGGGAAATAAAATTGACTCGTGAATTAATTTTAGAGAAGTTCCTAATACGCATTTGCATATTTAATTCTAGTCATTTTTTTCTTTTGTTATGCGTTTTACATGCTTGTCTTTTAATTCACATTCTAAATACAAGTTAAGATATCAAAAAGAAATATAGACCACTTTAGGAAATTAACATAACTTATATGATCATAATAAGGGAAAATACTTGATAATTTTGAAACAGTAGTTTACACAACATAAGTTTCGAAAAACATACGATCAGATTACCTCTTTTGCCTCTTATCGCTTCTTCCGTTCTTCAGGACATCTTTGATGTGTCCCCTCATCTTGTACACATCATTCTTGATACGTTCACAGAAGAATTCCTTGTTGACTTGTCCGGCGAGGTAATTTTCATATGCTTCTTTCAGAGTTGTTCCCGGTAGAACTCCAGCATCAATCCATTTTATGCACTCATTGAAGCTTCTACCTTGGCCTAGAGAATTTCATGTGGTTCTAGTGAGATTTTTCAACTCAAACCACATATCCATCTTCTTTCTCTTTCTCTGTTGTTCCTTATTCTTTTCATTCACCCAGTGAGCTACTTCAGCTAGAGATTGCTTTTTGATCATGGCAGGTGCGTTTTCTTTGGTCCATACAGTATATGGCATTTCGGATTTGGAGCAATTGAACCAATCATCAGCCTTTCCTTTAGATGAACCTGCACCTATACCAGAATTAGCAAATTGAGCAAAACCCAAACCATATGGAGATGCTTGGCGTCCACGGCCTCGGCCTCGGCCACTTGGTGGTGTAGCTTGTGGTTGCCCAAAGAAATATTCTTGTTTCTGAGCCGCCATATGACTGAGATATTCTTCCCCCCTTTTGGCTTTATCAGCAAGAAAATTAAGAACACGGGTATCTCGGTCTTGGTTGGCGTTCACGATCTTGATTCCTTCATTGGCTACATCAGAAGTATTCTGCAAAGTTTCCAACTTCTGTGTCATGGAGGATAGCTCAACTTCAAGTTGATTGATTCTTCGTTCTTGATCTTGTATGGCCTTCAGTTGCCTCATATGTCGTTCATAATTGATCTTCTCAGCATCTTCCTTTTCCTTCTTCAAATTTTTGATCACTTCAACCAAACTGGCAACTGGCAGTTATGTTATTTTTCAAACTCTCTTATGTTCTTTTGAACTTGGACTCCAAGGATGTGTTTTTCAAAGATTTGCATGAAATTTGACCTTGAGTTGTCAAATTCTTGCATCGCCAAATGTCCTTGATCTCTCAAAGTAGTTCCGATCTTGTGGCAAATTATATCTCCAGATTCGGATACTTTGGCAAACAAAGTTGTCAAAATGTCATCTTCATCTTCTTCAGGCCGGTGGTGTGTTGTCCAGTTTAGATTATGTAGGGATTTGAGAAACTTCCTTCTTGAATCTGCTAGAATTGGAGTTTCCACAAGTTGCGAGCTTCTTCCTTAAGATGATTTGGCCATAGTAGTATTTTCTTGACAACTGGTTCCTTTTTCACAGTTTTCTCGTTTTGTATTGACTTCTTCTTCTCCTTGATAATTGTCAATATCTTAAGAGAAACTTGGATTTGAAAGAATAGGTTGCTCAGACGATGGTCTGTCTTCTAGTGGGGATTGGAAGTTTGCAGTAGTTTTGACAGAGACATTTTGTACTGCAACTTCAATTAATTGTCCCCCCCCCCCCCCCCCCCCCCCAAATTGATTCTCTATTTTCAATTGGAACTTCTACTCTTACTTGTTCTCCAATCTCGTCTCTAATCTCACCTCCAACATCTTCTCTGACCGTGTCAACATCATCTCTGATAGAGTTATTTACTTCCATTTGTGGACCATCAAAATTTCTCAAAATTTGGTCATTATTTGATTCAATATTTGTATGTCTTTCGCCTTCAGTGACCGGAATATTGACCAAATTTAAATCACCAATCATAGCAGTAGTAGTTTGATCATCATCAGCAGTATATAACACATGTGCACATACAGGTGAAATATTTTCTCCTTCTTCATTCCTTTCTCTTAATGCATCAAGAAATTCATTAGCAAGATTAAGAGAAGGTTCACCTGGATTATGATGGGTGCCCACAATAGATCTTTGCAAAACAATTTGTAACTGAGCTTCATTAATCTTCTCCAATTGAGCTGGTGAAATCTGAGTTACATTCTCTTTGGCCACAGCTACAACAACTTTTCCTTTTGCAGCCTTTTCTTCAAGTTTTGATCTGTAAACTTGATCTAGATTTAGGTTGGGTGCCTCAAGTATAGAATCTGTTCCGCACCACTCCAAGGCAAATTTTTCACTTCCTATCAATTCCGAAGTGGCTTTATGGATGAGAGAGTGATATTTCTCAATCCGCCAATTTTTTCATACTTGAACTCGGACCTTCTCGTTCATCAATTCTGGATCATCTTGGATATTGTTAAACACTACCGGTCCGGCACTTGCTTCACCTGTTGATTGGCTCGAAATTCTTCTTTGCAACTCGTTGGAGACTCGCACTTCAACTCCTGCTAGTTCCATCCTTGTTGTGTCATCAATGGGTTCGGTTGGCAATCCCAAATGACACACATTCTGAGCTTCGTTTTCAGTCACTCCTTGAAACGGTATTATCGTCATGGATGTGCTCGTGGCTTCTTGTTCTCTGATGGTCGGGTTACTGGACCCCATAAAATTGCTTGTGTTTGAGGCGACCCTGTTGCTTCTGATTTGTGATCCTTTTGATTGAGGTGTTTTTGTGCTTGCAGAGGCTCCTCCTTTGGATGCCTTTTTATTTTGACTCTTCTTCCCATAGTCTGGTGAAAACTTCCTGAATAGATACCTATAGATTCCAACACTTTTGTGTTTTCTCAAAGGTATCCTCTTCTTCCTCAAAATTTCTCCAATGACAAGTCCATAGCCAACACCTTGAAGAAATTGATCTCCTTCGAGTGGTCTTCCAGCTAGCTTTGCGGCAAGTATAAAGCCTATAACTTTGGTGAAAATATAATTCGCCCAATTGAATTTGATTCCACTCATAATTCCATTCATCAAGCAGATATATGGAGAAGAGTAATTATCCAAAGTTCTCAATTTGTTGTCCAGGGCTTTGTAAATTACATCCAATATCATCTCATATTCAGGCTTCAAAAGATTTTTCTCATCGCATAAATTTGGTATTTCTGGTGCTTTTGGACCTCAAATTTCATCCCAGAAATTTTGATGATCATAGTGATGAGTATCCACCAAGATTTGAGAATTTGAAAAATTGAAGCAATTTTGGATGTCTTCTTCAGAAATTTCAACTTGTGTTCCGCCAACAGTAGATAGAATTCGGCCATTTTCAAGTTTGCATGAAGGTAAAATTCTACCACATCTTCTTCAAAGGCTCCAGAATACTTGTAGGTGAGAAAATCATAAAGTCCATAGTTCTTCAATGCTTGAATGATCTTCGTTGCTAGAACTTTGTCTTGAGCTCCATTCATGAAATATTCTTCGTTGAGAACCATTCCCACCGTAAGTTGTTTCACAAGCACGGTTAGGTCCTTGGGTTGTTCTGTTTGCGCCATTGTGATCGACATGGACGATGATTGAGTCGGTTGAGGAGAGAGATTTAGGCTTTCTGAGTGATCTGAGATTTTCTTTTGGTAGGGAAGATATAGAGTTTTGTATGAGAGAGAGTTTTAGAGGATTTTTCTTGGTTGGACGAGAGAGAGAGGGTATGGACAATTAAGTCCTTTTGTGTAAGGGTTCCAAATGTGACTCTTTAAGGATAGATGTGTCTTTTTAGTGAGGGTGAGTCAGGAGAGAGAGAATGCAATCATTACTAAACAGTAGCATTTAATGCTCACAATTTCTTAGAAATCTTTTAAGCACGTAATAGATTTCTGAAAGGACACATAGGGTAGAGATTGAGTGGGAGAGGAGGTTTAGGATTTGATTTGGAGAGAGTTATGAGGGGAGATTTGATAAGAGGCTAAATTGGAGAATCAGTTTAGGAAGAGGATTCTCGAATGACAGGTTAGTTCTCTCACAAAATAAATAATATCAGATAAAATATCTCCATCTTTCAAAAATTGAATTTTCTTTAAAATTTAATAACAACCACACGATTAAAAAATAAATTAAACATTTTGGTGGTATCAAATGTCTTTTGGGATTCAGTTACCAAAAATAATTAGGAAACAATCACACACACACACACACACACACACACACACACACACACACACACACACACACACACACACACACACACACACACACACACACACACATATATATATATATATATATATATATATATATATATATATATATATATATATATATATATATATATATATATATATATACAAGCACACACGGTAATACATATATAAATCACACAAGTTTTGGTAAATAAATAAATTTGTAACTTCTTCCCAAAAATAAATTTTAGAAACCAAAAATAAATCTTGATACCAATTTTGAAAAGGTTTTCGTATGACAACAAGCTAACAACACAAATAATAATTAAACACATATAGCACATGCAATTCACGTAACAAGTATTTATCATGCCACAAATAATTTAAATCAGTTTAAGAGCAATTAGGCATGTAAATAAATCATTCAGGAAGATTAATACACATATATGAAAATTTACTTGCATTTCAAGTAACAAATTAAACTATCATGTGATTAATCTCAAGATTTCTAAAAAATTGCATATATTTATCAAATCAATTTTGCATGACACATAATTACACGTAACAAAACACATGCAAATATATAAACAAATAGATAACACATATTGTAAAATTATTCACGTAATTTTCAATTAAAAACATGAACAAAAAGTGCTAAATAAATTAAATTGAGCACGTGTATCAATTAAAATAAGGAAATTAAGTCCAGTGATACTTAGCTCAGTTCGATCATTCCCAATTCGTGCCTTAAGGTAACACATATTGTTTCGCATAAAGGCTTTGTGAGAATGTCTGCAACTTGATTCTCCGTAGGGATATACTCGATTTTTAGATCTTTCTTTTCAACATGATCCCTTATGAAGTGATGTCGAATGTCGATGTGTTTGGTTCTTGAGTGAAGCACCGGATTGTTAGTAATCGCAATTGCACTAGTATTATCACAATAAATACTAACGTCATAACAATTTACTCCATAATCTTTCAATTGTTGCTTCATCCACAATATTTGTGCACAACAACTCCCTGCAGCAATGTATTCGGTCTCGGCGGTACTAGTTGCGATGGAATTTTGCTTTTTGCTAAACCAAGAAACAAGCCTTCCCCCAAGAATTGGCATGTCCCGAAAGTGCTTTTTCTGTCTATTTTACAACCTGCAAAATCCACATTTGAAAAACCCATTAGAGTAAAATCTGTACCTTTAGGATACCATAATCCTATGTTGATCGTCCCTTTCAAGTATCTTATGATTTTCTTGGTTGCGGTGAGATGACTTTCTTTTGGATTTGCTTGGAATCTCGCACACACTCCCACATCATAAGATATGTCTGGCCGGCTTGCAGTGAGATGTAGAAGTGAACCAATCATTCCTCTATATTTTGTTTGATCGACATCCTTTCCATCTTCGTCTTTGTCTAGCCTTAATGATGTACTCATTGGAATCTTAATTGACGATTTTCCATCAAGGCCAAACTTCTTGATCAAGTTGCGGGTGTACTTGGCTTGATTGATGAAAATTCCTTCTTTCATTTGTTTAACTTTTAAGCCCAAGAAGTAATTTAGTTCACCCATCATGCTCATTTCAAATCTTTTCTGCATAAGCTTTGAAAACTTCTCACACAAAGAATTGTTAGTGCTTCCAAATATAATATCATCAACATATATTTGCACTAATAAAATATGTTCACCATCTTGAATTCTAAATAAAGTTTTATCAACTTGGCCTTTGGTGAATCCACAGCTTATCAAGAACATTGACAAGGTATCATACCAAGCTCTTGGTGCTTGTTTTAATCCATACAATGCCTTTTTAAGTTTGTAGACTTTGTCACCTTCGCCTCTTACCTCAAAACCTAGGGGTTGTTCAACATAAACTTCTTCTTCAAGTAATCCGTTCAAGAATCCGCTCTTGACGTCCATTTGGTAGACGGTGAAGTCCTTGTGTGCGGCATAAGCTAGGAAAATTCCTATTACTTTGAGTCTTGCTACGGGTGCAAAGGTTTCATCAAAATCTATTCCTTCCTCTTGGAATATCCCTTTGCAACGAGCCTTGCTTTATTCCTAACAATTACGCCGTCTTCGTTTGCTTTGTTCTGGAATACCCATTTTGTTCCTACAACATTATGATCACTTGGTCTTGGAATGAGTTCCCAAACGCCATTTCTTTTGAATTGATCAAGTTCCTCTTGCATGGCGTCAATCCAACTTGGATCGTTTAAAGCTTTGTCCACTTCCTTTGGTTCGATTTGAGATAAATCTTCTAGGAGCTCTATGCTTTTATCTCGTAGGAATGTGACTAGCTAACAAAATATAATAATAATAATAATAATAATAATAATAATAATAATAATAATAATAATAATAATAATAATAATAATAATATAATAATAATAATAATAATAATTATTATTATTATTATTATTATTATTATTATTATTATTATTATTATTATTATAGTAATAATAATAATAGTAATAGTAATAGTTGTTGGGGGCATTTAAAGGGAAAGGCTTGTTTTAGCTTAACCAAGTTGTCCCACATTGATAGTTTAACCTCTCTTTTCCCTCCTTATATACTCCAAGCCCTTTGAGATGGTTTGAAGTGTTATGAGAAGGGAAAGGAGGTAAACCGCGCGCGCACCGCCGCCCGCCCGTCCGGCTCGTCACGACGCGCGGTGTGGTAGGGTCAACGGTTTGCTCCCAAAACCTTCTTTCTACCCTATTTTTATGGATCAGTTAGTGACCTTGTCCGCACAACATAGTAAATGTGCGTACAGGGGTGGTCTTCGCTAATTTATAGTCCTATTCTTATGGGTAGTGAATGGTTGGCTGTTGCACATGCTTTGCTATATAAAGGTGATGTTCATATGTTGTTAAATGCAATAGAAGAGCTGTTCGAATAGAACACTGCATGTCGCGTGTGCCTGTAAGTCCGAAAACAGTACTGCGCATTTGCTTCCAGTTCGAAAACACCACCTTATATATATCTGCCTGAGAGTTTGTTCTGTTTTGCCGGTCGAAAGCATACGACTCAATCCCTGGTCGTGAATGTTTTTAAGGCAGTGTGTTACACACGATATAGAACCGAGTCTTTGTCTTTTTCGTTCCCAAGCTTTCGTCCACAGTGCAGGAAAAACCCAACAGTTAAAAACATTCATATATCAAGTTTGAGTCGAAAAATGTGTGCTACAAACACTGTGTCTGATATTGCTCCTATTCAACCACTCATTGGTGGTTTGAACTACAAGAGATGGGCTGCAAAATTAATCATGCTTCTGGAATCAAAGGATGTGGACTATGTCCTTTTTGCAGACCCTGCGAAGTTCAATGTGCCTACTACGCAACTTGCACTGCAGACCAGGACTTCAACTGCTGCGACAGACCCGAAGCCTACAGATGGTACGGCTACTGCAGATGCTTCCACGGACCTGAAGTCATCATCAGTTCAAGATACATCTGTGGCCGAGGCAGCTCGCATCAAATACGAAAAAGATAACAAGACTGCCCGGACAACCATTCTTCAACGTGTAAGTGACCCGTTGTTGAGAACCAAGTTAATCTGACGGAGAACACAGAAGATGCTGATTTAGTAGCTGCAGTAGTAACTGAAGCCAACATGGTGGAAAATCCAGACGAGTGGGTTGTGGACACTGGAGCCTCACGACATTTTTGCAACAACAAAGCTTCATTCAAAACCTTTGAGCCTATCACTGGTGGAGAACAAGTCTTCATGGGAAACTCCAGCGTTTCCGAGGTAAGTGGTAGAGGAAAAGTAGAATTACTGCTTTGTTTTAGAAAATATTTACTGTTGCAAAATGTGCTTTATGTCCCTTCCCTTCGAAGAAACCTGATTTTCGGAGGCCTTCCTAATAAGGCTGGAATTAAGATGGTTTTTGAGTCTGACCGTCTGGTTATGACTCGTTGTGAGAAGTTCATTGGGAAGGGATATCTGCGTGGAGGTCTTTTTGTACTAGATGTCTCTATAGTTAACAATCACTCTGATGTATCTGGTTCTTCTCTGAATGCTCGCGATAATAAGAATGCTTCTTTTGCTTATACTGCTGTATCAGTTAATGCTTGGCATGTTAGATTAGAACATGTTGGTGAAAAATGTTTAAATAGACTGAAAAACGTGAATATGCTACCAAACCTGTCTAATGATACATGTGAACAATGTGAAACATGCGCTGAGGAAAAATTTGCTAGAACATCCTTTTTAACTGTAAAGCATCTGATACTGCTAATTATACGTAAGCAATATAAAATAACCCGAGATCGAGTAAAGCAAATAAAAGACTTTATTGATCACGGTAAAGGCCCTAAGTACAATCTACTTGGTTGCTCTGAGTGCCGACTGACTGCGGTCGGGATGCTCTAATAACAACCTATCGATCGTCCAAAAGTCCCTTACACTGTAGCTACTGTGGGTATTTATAGCCGCTATGCCGGGGACAGGATTCCAGCCGTTCGGCATGTCCTCCACGTAGCCACCACGTGTCATCCTCCCGGGTGCCCTGTCTGTCGTCGTAAAGAGCTGCCACGTGTCCTTTTGCCAGCTCTCTCGCCAAAGGGCTACCGCTCGGTGGTCGACACCAGCGCTCGGGCAATTCCCGGTCGCTTCCCGACCGGGGTCTTCATGGAAAGCCCGACCTGCTACCTGCAAAGACAAAAAGACATAGACAAAGGCAAGTCGGTCGTGGTGGAGCTTATGTCGGTCGGGATATTCCCTACCAAAAGCCCCCCAGCCCGGGCCTTTTTGATCATCCGGGAAAAAACGGGACGGGATGAAGAAGCCCAACCGTCAGCTACCAAATTGATCGGCCAGCTGTCATTCCCTCCCTCGCCACGTGTCGGCCACTGCTGGCCTCGACGACTGCAACGGTTGCCTCGGAATCAGCGCGGGTCGCGTCAAGCAAGTGGGCTCGTTTCCCGCCTAAATGCTCTCCTATAAATAGGCCCTTGAGGCTCTCATTTGAACTTTCCTCACTCTTTTGCTTCAGTCGGTACTCTCAGAGAGCTCCGAGCAGAGCACCTTAGCAAGGCAGTCGAGCTAAAAACTTCAAGCTTTCATCCGCAAAGTTCCTCCACTCGGTAAGCTCTCAACCCCTCCTTTTACTTTGCGTTTTCATTCATGAGTAGAGCTGATAGGCCAACTAACTGTCCCGGACGTCTCAAGTCCCTTACTAACCCCGACCGACCTTTAGGTAGATCGAAATGACGGATTCTGACAGTCAAAATGCCTCGATTGGGGACTATGATGAGGAGGTCGAGTATCTCAGCGACGAGGAGGTGGACATCATGTCCTACTCACCCGAGGACATCCACCGACCGGCGCCAGCCCCCGAGCGGATTTCCGAACAAAACAACGCGTCAAGCTCCTCCGGGTCATCGAGCTCCAGCTCAAGCGGATCGGGGAGTTCCAGCGAAGAGGAAGAAGAAGGAGCCTCATCAGACAGACAAGGTTCCCCGACCGAAGGCGTTAGGGAAACGCCTACCCGGGTGGTTGGGGACCACCCGGAAACTGCTCCTCGACGAGGCGACCGGGAAAATACTCCCGAGCCGGCCGAGGAAGATACAGCTGGGCCGAGCGCGCCAGCAGTCATAGAGTTCGAATTCTTGAACAGCGAGAATGTCGAACAACAAATTAGCCGACTGACCAAAGTTGAAGCGGCTAAGATCGCCGAGAGGCTCAGGGGTCGGGTAGAATTCGACACGAGCCGGAAGCTAGGGAATGTCATCGATCAGCATCGGGGCAAATGGATCGGGATGCACTATGATTCCCTGATGGCCCCGATCGCCATTCCCTTCCCCCCCCCCCCCCCCCCCTCTTGAACGCCTTCTTGGCCTACTACCGGGTCGTCCCGGCCCAGATCTGCCCCAACTCACACCGGATCATCGCCTGCTTCCCTCAGATATGCTCCCGGCACGAGGCCGCTTGTACGATGGAGTTATTCAACTACATCTACCAAGTCAAAGTTCTCCCGGGCAGCTATGGAGGCGGGTTCCTAATGTTGCAGTCTCGAGCGGATATGTGCGCGATCAGAGGCCTGCCCGGGAACAACAAGGGGTGGAAGAATAGGATCTTCTCCATCAAGTACGACCCTTGGATTCTCCCGGTCGACCGTGCTTGGAGCACCCACTTCCGGAAACAAGTGGTGCCGGACGAGACACAAGCGCTCAAGGAGACGGTCGCTCGGATCTCGAGCGAGCTTCACGAATACACAATCTTTCGAACGGCCGAGAGTCTCGAGGCGGCTAAACTCCCGCCCCCTACATACGAACTACGGGAGAAATATCTGCCCGTGCCGATGGGCGTGACGGTCGCTAAGCCGTCGAGGCGGAAGAAGAAAGGTTTAACCCGAGCTTCTCTTCCCGATCTAACTTAATATCCCGATCAATCTAACTCTGCTTCTTTATTTGCAGCCATGGCAGAATTCGGAGACGAGGATGCCCCCCTTCCCCCGCCCGCCAAGATCTCCCTTGGCGGCAAGAAGAAGGCGAAGGTGAAGCCAGCCGGGGAAAAGGAGATCCCCTCGTCCCGACCGCTAAGCGCCTCGACCGTGACGACGGCCGAGGGCTTCGTCGTCGAGCCCTCAGACGTCCTGGTCACCCGGGTGGAAGTCGCCCGTGGTAAGGAGAAGGTCTCCGACCGGGGCGTAACCGAGGTGGGCGGCATGAAACGCCGTCGATAACAACGCAGTCCGAGCCCCTCGGTCGGGCGAGGGAAGGACGACGCTTCCATACTGGCCCGGATTGGCAACGCCGGGCCAGCTAGGGAGGATTTGGGGAAGATGACCCCGACCCAAGTGGCCGAGAGGATTGGCCACGACTTGGCCGAGGTAAGCTTTCTCCCACTGCCTTTCTCTTTTGTACAAGTATCTTCATCCGGGCTAATCCCACATATCTTTTTGTACCGCAGATTTCCCGAGCGGCCCAGCTCCTACAAGGTCGGGCCATGCTGGCCGAGGAAGCCGACCATCACAAGAAGACGGCCGCTCGTCGCTTGAAGGAAATCAAGGACATCCAGGCCGAGCTGGAGAAGGCCCAAAAGGGCCTAAAGAAGAGCGAGGAAGACCGGGTTCTCGCAGAGAAGGTCGCTCAACGGGCGATCGGGGAAGCCAAGGAGCTGAAGGCCCGACTCGACAATCCGAGCGAGTTGGTGCAGTCTGTCTTCAAGGACAGCGAGTCGGGCTCGGCGTTTCTCACAGCGGCCCGGGGAACAAAGGTCGGAGAAGACCTAATCCTCTCTTTTGGACGATGGGCCTTCAAAGCCGGGCAACGCAAAATGCTCGAGCGGGCTCGTACCCGGATGGAGCAAGCTCTTGAAGGAGACGACCTCCAGCTGGTCCTATCGACCTTGCCCCCAGACCTAGCTGACCCCGGTCCCTCTCCCTTCGCTCCGAAAGAAAGGGCGGCCGAGCCTGGTGGATCGTCTGCGGCCACTCCGAGCGGGAAGGAAGCGGCTGCTAGAGCTCAGGAAGTGAAGAAGTAGAATAGGCTTCTTCTTTTTGCAAAGGACCACTGATCGGGAGCCCGGTCCCGAATTTGTACCGGGCACTCTTTTCCAATCAATGAAACTCGTTCTTTGTTGTCGTTCGTCTTTATTTCTGCTTTTTACTTTTAGTCATGCACATGCCGACCCTTAATGCTCGACCTCATGGCCTTTTGGCCCAGTCCTGCACTACTCGATCCGTTCGACGCCCGACCTTATGGCCTTATGGCCCGGTCGTGCGTTCGAGATTTCGACGTCCTACTGGCCAACCTGATCGGGTTTACCCGATCTCCAAGCCTTGTCGAAATTTCGAGATTAACCAAGCCTCCATGTTCAGGATATCTCCGAACAACGGACTTATGTCAACGTCCTCTTTGGCCAACCCGATCAGGTTTACCCGATCTTCAGGCCTTGACGAAGTTTTGAAAATGTGTAAGCCCCCGATAGTCGAGTTTTCCCGAGCGATGAGCCTACGGACACTCCCTTATCCCAGCCCTCACACTATTGTGCTCTCGAGGCACGAGTGAGTGCGATAGTGGACAGGAGTTGATTAGATCGGGCAATTATGCTGTGTGCTCCTGGCTTCCCCGATCAGTGGCGTGACTCGCATGTCCGCCGATGTGGAGCGCATTTGACCGGTCGATAGATTTGCCCGGTCGTTGCAACTTGAAGATGAATTGATCTGCGTGCACTGAAGGTAAAGAAAATAACCGACCGGGCCGCCGCATGCAAGCGGTCAATTAATCACCGATCGTATATACATTAAAACCTTCCCGCTCGCAGGCGGTTAATATCTACAAACATAGGAATTTAATTACAAACGACGACCGGGACCTACACACAGGTCAAGCCCCCTCTTCGTCCAAAGATTACAAAAAATAGGCTTAATGCCTAAACATAACGAGGTGCTCGGAATTCCAAGTCCCCTCGATTACCCGACCGGTTGTCGTCTCCAGTCAGTATGTACCCGGCCGTATGATCGCGCTGATGATGTACAGCCCTTCCCAGTTTTGAGCTAGCTTTCCGCCCTCTAAAGGTTGACTGGCCTCCCTTCGTCGTAGAACGTAATCTCCAACTTGGAAGTAACGAGGGTTGACCCGAACGTCTTTCGAACTCTTAACACGCTTTTGGTACTCGGCTATACGCCGAGCGGCTAGCTCTCTTTTTTCTTCGACCGCATCGAGATCCACGGCCATCGCATGTTCATTCTCCTCCGCATTGTAGGTTCTCTCTCGATCGGTCGGGATCCAAGCCTCGATCGGGAGTCGGGCTTCAGCTCCATAAACCAGGGCGAAAGGGGTCTCCAAAGTAGCTTCCCTCGGGGTCGTCCGATAAGTCCACAAGACATATGGCAACTCATCGGCCCAACTACGACCAGCCGAGTGTAACTTCTTTTTAAGACCTTCCAAAATCGTCCGGTTGGCATTCTCCACTTGACCGTTTCCCTGCGGGTAAGCCACCGACGATCGGACGTGAGTCGTCCCGATCGTGGCCAAGAAGTTCTGGAAATATTGGCTTACGAATTGGCGACCATTATCGCTGATGAGATGTACGGGCACGCCAAAGCGGGAAACTACATTGCGCCAAAGAAAACGAGCACATTGCTGAGAGGTGATCGTGGATAAGGGCTCGGCTTCTATCCACTTGGAGAAATAATCAATGGCAACAATCACGAACTTTCTCCGACCAGAGAGCTGAGGGAAGGGGCCCAAAATGTCCACCCCCCACCTAGCGAAAGGAATGGCGGTCGTGACTGGCTGGTAGAAGGTTGCCGGTCGTCCAGACATCCGGGCGAACAGTTGGCACGTCTCACATTCCCGAGCTAACTTTTCACAGTCTAGCTGGAGGGACGGCCAGTAGTACCCGATTAGCATGATACGACGAGCCAGGGATCGGCCTCCTTGATGTGAGGAGCAAATTCCCGAGTGAAGTTCCTTCATGACTAAATCGGCCTCAAATGCGGTCAAGCAACGCATGAGAGGGCCTCCATACGATCGCCTATAAAGACGGCCGTCCAAAACTTGGAACCTCGGGGCTCTCAGCTTGGCTTTTCGAGCACACTGGGGGTCGTCTGGAAGTCGACCGTGCTCGAGGAACTCCTTCAGATCGGTGATCCAATCGTCTTCTGCCGGTTGGATTGGATTGACCGGTAGACGATGGATGCTGTGTCTCGGGATCACCAAAATCTGAGCTATCTTCGACATGTGTTCCGGGGCGTCTCGAGCCAATTTAGATAAGATATCTGCGTCGGCATTATCCAATCGGGGTATATGTCGGACGGTATACCCCCGGAACTGAGCAAGCTTCTCCATGGCAAGGTCTCGGTAGAGTTGCAGGCGCTCTCCATTGACTTCATAATCCCCGAGAACTTGCCCGACCACGAGCGCGAAATCCGTTTGTGCCCGGATGTATTCAGCCCCCAAGTCCCGAGCGCACTGTAAGCCATTAACAAATGCTTCGTATTCGGCTTCATTATTGGTCGGGTGGAACTGGTACATGAGAGCAAAATAAACCTTGAATCCTTCCGGGCTCGTGACCACCACTCCTCCTCCTGCTCCTTTCTTGCTACTCGACCCGTCAGTAGCCAACGACCACCACTCAGCCTCGGGATCCGCAACCTCAGGAGGTCGGGTATCCCGGGCGGTGCACTCGACCAAGAAATCAGCAAGGGCCTGACCTTTGATAGCTGGTCTTGGTCGGTATTCGATCGCGTACACTGTGTCAACATTAACGCCCACTTAACTAGGCGGCCGGATGATGAAGCGGTTCGGAGGACTGGGCCGATCGGCTGATCGGTCAACACGCGAATTGCTCGACCTTGGAAATAGGGAGCCAACTTCTTCGCGGCAATGTATAAGGCGTAGACGACCTTCTCTAGCCGGGAGTACCGGAGCTCGGGACCATGTAGCGCGTGGCTTACATAGTACACCGGTCGCTGGACCCCTTCCGGATCGGTTCGGCACAACACTGCGCTTACTGCACGATCGGACACGGCGAGGTACACGTCTAGCTCTTCTCCGAGCTCAGGCTTTGAGAGCACGATCGGTGACATGTGATATTCCTTCAGCTCTTCAAAAGCCGCTCGGCATTCTTCGTCCCAGACGAATCCATTAACCTTCCGCAATACCTTGAAGAAAGGTAAAGCGCGCTCGGCTAGCTTGGAGAGGAACCGGCTGAGGGCTGCCAACCGACCGGTCAATTGCTGGACTTCCCGAACGGTGGAAGGTGGTTGCATGTCCAAAATCGCTTTTACTTTGGCCGGGTTGGGCTCAATTCCTCTCTTGGTCATCATATAGCCGAGGAACTTGCCGGTCTGAACCGCGAATGTGCACTTGGTCGGGTTCAGCCGCAACTGGTACTTCCTCATGATCTGGAAGCACTCCCGGAGGTCCCGAGTGTGGTCGGACCGGTCCCGACTCTTGACCAGCATGTCATCGATGTAAGCTTCCATCGTTCGGCCCAATAGGTCGGCGAAGAGCATGTTGACCATCCTCTGATAGGTCGCTCCTGCGTTCCGGAGGCCGAACGGCATCACTCGGTAACAATACAGCCCGTCCGGGGTCACGAAGGCTGTCTTGCTCTCGTCTTCATGGTGCATCATGATCTGATGGTACCCCTTGAAGGCATCCATGAAGCTCATTAATTCGGCCCCGGCCGTCTCGTCGACCATCTGGTGAATGCTCGGTAGAGGATACGGGTCGAGCGGACAGGCCTTGTTGAGGTCCGTAAAATCGATGCACATCCTCCATGCTGGGGGCTTAGGAACAAGAACGATATTTGCCACCCACTCGGGATAGACCACCGGACGGATGTGCTCGATCGCCGCCATCTTTTTGACTTCTTCTCTAACAAATTGGCTGTGGGATCGACGGCCAATTTGTGACAGATGACCGATCGATCGATCCCGGGCATGTCTTCAGGCCCCCACGCAAAGATATCAGCATACTCCCGGAGTATGGCCAAAACTTCCGCTCGAAGCTCGGGGGTGAGGGCTCGGCCAATCTTGATTTTCCTATCCGGGCGGTCCTCGGACAGGGGAACCTCTTCTATTTCTTCGGAAGGCTCAGGTTGTTCCTTCCGATCCTTAGCCTCCTCCTTGGCTATGGTGTTCACCCGGGAAGATGGACCGGAATCGCGTCTATTAACCGCTCGGGTGTAACATTTCCGGGCGGATTGGACATCGCCACGGACCACACCGACCTCATTGGGGGTGGGGAATTTCATGCACAGGTGGGGCATAGAAATTATCCCACCGATCTTCATAATGGCGGGTCGGCCCAAGATTATGTTGTGGACGCAATGGAGGTTGACCACAACAAATTCCAGCTCCGTTTTGATCGACTTTGGAGGTGCGCCGATCTCGACCGGGAGCGTTATTTTTCCCTCGGGGTAAATAAGAGCCCCGGTAAATCCTGACAGTGGTACACCGACCGGAGTCAGCTCCTTCCTGTCGAGGCCAAGCTTCTCAAAGACGTCCAAGTATAGGACGTTCACACTGCTGCCCGTATCGACCATAACCCTCTGGACGTCTGTCCCCTTAACATCAATCGTGACCACGAGCGCCTCCATGCCGTGGTCACTGCTGCTAGGTTGGTCTTCAAGGGTGAAGGTTATGGGCTCCATCTTCTGCCTCTTCCCGGTCTCCCGGGAATCCACTATAGCGACTGGGCAATTGGTCCGCGGTCGGGAAGCATCTTCCAGCCCACCAAAAATGACATGGATGGTAGGCTTTCCGGACGGGCGGCTACCAGACAGAGGGTCAGGGTCCCGTCGGTCATCATGACGATCGTCCCTTCGATCGTCTCTTCGGTCCTGACCTGATCGATCAGAGCGGTGGTGAGAACGCCTGTGATCTCTCCGATCGGTATTCCTCTTATTGCCTTCTCTCTTCCCCACGCACTTGTCCAATTTTCCCATGTTAAGCAGATCTTCCAACAATTGGCGCAAGTGGGTACACTCCTCGGTGTCATGCCCGGCGCATCGATGGTAAGCACAATGCTTACTCTTGTCAGGGCCGTCTCGATCGGGATGGGGGAGTTTGATGAGATTGCAGGACTGGGCGTACTGCATGGCCTCCGCTGCGGATCGGTTCAAGGCCGTAAACTCGCTAGGCCTGGTGCGGGATCGGGGATTGTCATCTCCCGACCGATGTTCCGCCCGGCCGGCCGGTTTACGGGACGAAGAGCCGACCTCCTGCAAGCGCTTTACGGCGTTCGCCTCGCCGGCGTTGGCATAGTCTGTGACCCTCCGAAGGGCCTCCTCATAACTGGTCGGGGGGTGTAGGATGAAGTCTTGATACAAATGTCTCGCCCGAAGAGATATGTGAAGCATATGGGTGGCGGTCGCATCGTCCATAGGCTCGACCTCCCCGACCGCTGCCTTCCACTTGACGAGGAAATCGGTCAAGCTTTCCCCTTCTAGCTGCTTGGCCTTCTCAAGATACATATAGGACTTTCTCACCACTTTGGAAGTAATGAACTTCCTCACAAACTTGATCGCCAACGTGTCAAATTTGTCGATCGAGCCCGGTTGTAAGGTCCGAAACCATTCTGCTGCTCGACCGGTGAGCGTAGAGTAGAATGCCCTACATATTACGGCGTCTGAAACGCCCTTCATCATCATGTTGCTGTAAAAATCATTCACATGGGCTTCAGGGTCTGCCCGTCCGTCATAACTCTTCTCTCCAGAGACCTTCAAGTCGAGCCGGTAAGGCTGGGCCATTACCGCTGCTGTGAAAGGCGTCTGGTGCAGAGTCGATTGGTTGACCGGGGGTGTTGCAAGGTACGCATTCCTGAGCTGCGCAACTTCCGCCTGGAGGTTATAGAGCAATCCTCGGGTTTCGTTGAGCTCGGCGGTTTGGACGGCTTGGGCTGTTTCCCGAGCGCGTCGCCGTCGGTGTGATCTCGACCCGCTATGCCCGGATGAAGCCTCCTGACTAGCGTCCTGCATGTGCACGTCTTCCGGTTGGCGATTCGGATCTTGGGGTCCCAATCTTTGCCGCATTTCCGGTCGAAGACGGTCAAAAGCTACCGCTCGGGCAACTTCTTCAGGGTCCTCCGATTGGGCGGGAACCTCTTCTGCTTGCTGGGCCTGCCGTGGTGCCTCCATCGCAACAGCACCCCCCGACCCCAACCGCGAACGAGCCGAGCGTCGAGCCCGGGAAGTGGGCTGATGCTGCGGCTCTACCTGAGCGGCCGGGTATACTGGAGGGGCGGGGGCTGGAGCCGTGTACGCAGGCGTGAACGGTGGGTATCCAACCGGAGGAGTGTAATACATCGGTTGGCCTGGCCAATACCCATACGGTTGAGGTGGGACCGGGTACGGATACTGACCGGGATACATCATCGGTTGCGGGTATTGCTGACCGGGCGTCTGAAATCCCGGTTGTATGTAGTTCACCGGCTGTTGGGCGGCCGGGTATGCGTTTGATGGATGCGGTGGCGAGAGGTTGAGGTTTAGATCGACCGTCTGACCTTGCTGTTGGGTAGCGTGATGGTCAGATGAGCTCGCCGCATCTGCTTGGTCATCGGCGAAATTGTTGTATGCCCACGAATACATTGTTGCAAAGAGGCCGAGTGCTCGTCAAGACGTAGCTTTGTTGCACTGGTCCTCACAGACGGCGCCAAAATGATACTGCTAATTATACGTAAGCAATATAAAATAACCCGAGATCGAGTAAAGCAAATAAAAGACTTTATTGATCACGGTAAAGGCCCTAAGTACAATCTACTTGGTTGCTCTGAGTGCCGACTGACTGCGGTCGGGATGCTCTAATAACAACCTATCGATCGTCCAAAAGTCCCTTACACTGTAGCTACTGTGGGTATTTATAGCCGCTATGCCGGGGACAGGATTCCAGTCGTTCGGCATGTCCTCCACGTAGCCACCACGTGTCATCCTCCCGGGTGCCCTGTCTGTCGTCGTAAAGAGCTGCCACGTGTCCTTTTGCCAGCTCTCTCGCCAAAGGGCTACCGCTCGGTGGTCGACACCAGCGCTCGGGCAATTCCCGGTCGCTTCCCGACCGGGGTCTTCATGGAAAGCCCGACCTGCTACCTGCAAAGACAAAAAGACATAGACAAAGGCAAGTCGGTCATGGTGGAGCTTATGTCGGTCGGGATATTCCCTACCAGCATCGTTCTTCATCATTGCTAGAATTGGTTCACACTGATTTAGCAGATTTTAAAACCACTGAAAGTCGAGGTGGTAAGCGTTATTATATAACTTTTATTGATGACTTTTCTCGTTATACAAAATTATACTTGTTGAGAACAAAAAGTGAAGCTGAACAAAAATTTGTTGCTTTTAAAAATGAAGTAGAATATCAGTTGGAAAAAAGGATCAAAAGACTTAGATCCGATAGAGGAGGAGAATATGAATCAACTTTTTTGAAAGATCTGTGTGAATCTTCTGGCATTATACACGAAGTAACTGCACCCTACACACCTCAACAAAACGGCATAGCAGAAAGGAAAAATAGAACTCTCAAAGAGATTATCAACGCCATGCTAATCAGTTCAGGTGCCTCTGATTCGTTGTGGGGAGAAGCTGTTCTAACAACTAAACACATTCTAAACCGGGTCATACACAAAGGGTTTGAAAAAACCCCTTATGAACTGTGAAAAGGGCATGCGCCAAATCTTAAATACTTTAAAGTATGGGGCTGCTTGGCAAAGGTAGGACTTCCGTCCTTTAAAAGGCCCAACTTGGGACCTAAAACCTTAGATGCCGTTTTATTGGATATGCTGAAAATAGTGCAGCTTACAGGTTTATGTGTTTAGAAAACCGTACAATATGTGAATCTAGAGATGCAGTTTTCTTTGAACATGTGTTTCCCTTGAAGGGTGCTCTTGAACTAGATATGAATAAAGTTCAACATAATCTATCTTTCCCTGATTTCTCGTGTAATTCAGAAGAGCCTAGAAGAAGAAAAAGGCCTAGAATTCAGAAAAACATTGGCTCTGACTTCATAACGTATATGACTGAATTGAAAGATCCAAATGAACTGTGTGATCGTTTTATATGTCAACTTGTGTTAGAAGAAGAACCAAATCCATTCAAGAAGCCATGCGATCTGTAGACGCTAGTCACGCTACTCTATGGAGAGAAGCAGTCAAAAGTGAGTTAGACTCCATACAGTCTAATCATACGTGGGAAATAGTGGATTTGCCCAAGGGTTGTAAACCCATAGGCTGTAAATGGATTTTCAAGAGGAAATTGAGACCAGATGGTTCAATTGAAAGATTTAAAGCCAGGCTGGTAGCCAAAGGTTTCACACAAAAATTCGGTGAGGATTACTTCTATACCTATTCACCAGTAACAAAGATAGCTACTATACGTGTTCTATTTGCTTTAGCATCTTTACACAGGTTGATAGTACATTAGATTAATGTAAAAACAGCTTTTCTAAATGGTGAATTAGAAGAGGAGATCTACATGGAACAACCCCCCGGATGTGTTGATCCAGGACAAGAAGGGAAGGTATGCAGACTTAAAAGATCTCTTTATGGCTTGAAACAAGCCCCTAAGCAGTGGTATGAAAAGTTTCACAAAACTTTGTTAGAGCTAGGTTTTTCCACTAACCGCTCAGATGCCTGCTTATACACAAAAGAGGTAGAGTCTAGCATCGTAATAATCTGTCTCTATGTAGATGACATGCTTATCTTTAGCTCAAGTATAGGAGCTATAAAAGAGACTAAAAGAACTCTATGTGACAAGTTTGATATGAAGGATATAGGGGAGGCTGATGTAATACTCGGGATAAAGGTTACAAAAACTGAGAAAGGTTACCTTTTATCCCAAAGTCATTACACGGAGAAACTCCTGAAGAGGTTTGAGAGTTATGATGTAACTCCAGTTAAAACCCCCTATGATCCCAGCATCAAATTATCAAAGAACATAGAGGCCAGTGTGTCTCAAGAAGAATATGCAAAGATAGTTGGGAGTCTAATGTTCTTGATGAACTATACTAGACCAGATCTTGCATTTGCTGTGAATAAACTCAGTCGGTATACTCACAACCCTGGTATCTCACATTGGGATGCACTGAGAAGGGTACTTCGGTATCTAAGAGGCACAATAGACTGGGGCCTTAATTATAAGGGAGACCCAGCTGTGCTCGAGGGGTTCTGTGATGCAAACTGGGTAAACGACGCTGATGATGTAAGCTCAACTAGTGGATACGTGTTCACTATGTGTGGAGCCGCGATATCATGGAAGTCGACCAAACAATCCTGTATAGCCATATCAACTATGGAATAAGAGTTCATAGCACTAGATCTAGCAAGTCAGGAAGCCGAATGGCTGAGAAATCTTTTGGCAGACGTGCCATTGTGGGGGTGCCCAGCACCTGCTGTTCCCATACATTGTGATTCCCAGACTGCCATTTGTGTTGCGCAAAACAGTGTCTACAATGGGAAACGTAGACACATAAGAGTCAGACATGAGTCTGTACGGCAGTTAATAATAAATGGGGTAATCACTATGGTTTTTATGAGATCTGAAAGGAATATTGCAGATCCTTTCACAAAGGGCCTAAACAGAAAGGCTGTCCTTAATACATCAAGGGAAATGGGTTTAGGACCCATAGATACTCTGTAGCCAATCATGGTGGTCTGCGTTGAGGCAGACGTGACAGAGTTGAAGGTCTATACTAGAATAGACCTAACAGGGGATATTTCAGGGTCAAGAGCATGACCATTCATGGCGACTAGAGCAAATTAAGTGCATCTAAGTTCAAACTTTTTCTATCCGGTGAGTTCAAGATCTAATTCACTCCCGCGTAGAGAAGTACTTAATGTTACTATATGACAGTTCAAGTTCTATACACTGGCATGAAAATTTGCTTTGGTCGCATTCAGGCAATGTTAGTACCAGCCTAATCCCTTTTCATGGTGGGGGATTGTTGGGGGCATTTAAAGGGAAAGGCTTGTTTTAGCTTAACCAAGTTGTCCCACATTGATAGTTTAACCTCTCTTTTCCCTCATTATATACTCCAAGCCTTTTGAGATGGTTTGAAGTGTTATGAGAAGGGAAAGGAGGTAAACTGCGCGCGCGCGCGCCGTCGCCGCCCGCCTGTCCGGCTCGTCACGACGCGCGGTGTGGCGGGGTCAACGTTTTGCTCCCAAAACCTTCTTTCTACCCTATTTTTATGGATCAGTTAGTGACCTTGTCCGCACAACATAGTAAATGTGCGTACAGGGGTGGTCTTCGCTGATTTATAGTCCTATTCTTATGGGTAGTGAATGGTTGGCTGTTGCACATGCTTTGCTATATAAAGGTGATGTTCATATGTTGTTAAACGCAATAGAAGAGCTGTTCGAATAGAACACTGCATGTCGCGTGTGCCTGTAAGTCCGAAAATAGTACTGCGCATTTGCTTCCAGTTCGAAAACACCACCTTATATATATCTGCCTGAGAGTTTGTTCTGTTTTGCCGGTCGAAAGCATACGACTCAATCCCTGGTCGTGAATGTTTTTAAGGCAGTGTGTTACACACGATACAGAACCGAGTCTTTGTCTTTTTCGTTCCCAAGCTTTCGTCCACAGTGCAGGAAAAACCCAACAATAGTAATAGTAATAGTAATAATAAGACCGGTGCTCATTGCGCACAAGGAACCCCCCTCACTTTGAGAGGTTGCTCCCACACTGCCGCTAGTGAGACTCGATCCCTGGTCATTATTCCAAAGTTTCACCATGATTTACATCCTCCCAAATGCTCTGTCGGGCCGAGGTGTGGGGGGCCCTTAGGGTTGGAGTTCAACCTTTTGGAATAATAGTAATAATAATAATAATAATAATAATAACAATAATAACAATAATAATAATAATAATAATAATAATAATAATAATAATAATAATAATAATAATAATAATAATAATAATAATAATAATAATAATAATAAGAACAAAACCCAACCATTATTTAACACAATCAATTAATAAAGAAAAGTACAAAAATGGACTAAATATTAACATATTAATTATAATATAATAAAGTTTATTAAAAATAATATAATAAAATTATTAATTATTCTTTTACTTAAATAAATTAGAAACCAATTATAATTAGTCTATGTTTATTAAAACTCCTACTGACCATATACCATTACAACTATTATTATTACCTTTATTAAATTGAGATTAAGAAATTATTGGGCTCACAAACTTTAATAACAAAATTAATTTAATAATAAAATCAACCTTAAAATTAAACAATAGTAATAAAGCTAAACATAACAATAATAAATAAAAATAGATATAAAATTAATTACTTATTTCAAATTAACTATAAAAATATTATTTAAAATAACAGTAAGAATAATATTCATCAATAAGCCACTGAACTATTTGAGAAATAGCAATTAAGTCACCGAACTCAAATAACCCCCAAATAAGCCATTGAACCCGAAAAAAATTAGCAATTAACATTTTTAATATGTTAACTCCAGTTTTTTCTGACTGAATTTCCAAATGTTTATTTTATTTACATTTTTTTATTATAATCCACCTACATAGTAATATATTTTAAAGTAATTATAATTAAAATAGTTTTGTCTTGTATAGATCTAAATTATTTATTTATTATTATTATTTAAATAGAAGATCTAGTAAAATAATAATAATAATAATAATAATAATAATAATAATAATAATAATAATAATAATAATAATAAATAAATAAATAAATAAATAAATCAAATCTCGACAAGACAAAACTATTTTGGTTATAATTATTTCAAAATATATTACTATGTAGGTAGATTATAATAAGAGAAACATAAATAAAATAAACATTTGACAATCTACTCAACAAAAAACTGAGAGTTAATCTGTTAAAAATGTTATTTGCTCTTTTTCTGAGTTCAATAGCTTATTTGCTCTTTTTTTCGAGTTCAATGACTTATTTGGGGGTTATTTGAGATTGATGGCTTAATTGCTGTTTTCCAAATAGTTCAGTGATTTATTTATACTTTATCCTTTTTTTTTTAATAGTTAGATTGTCCAATCATACATTCGTGTGTAGTTCAGTGACTAATTAAAACTTTTTTCCTATTCTTTTCTGCACTAGTTTTCTCAACATTTCCCAATCTGTGCCTATACTTTCTAGCTTTAAATGTATGCACAATTAATATATAATTATTACACCTACTTCAATACTAAATGACTTGTAAATGAGGACGGTATATATAGTTTAGAGTGTTGCAACAAACTTATCGTATTGCTTTATGAGTCCTCATACTGTGTCAAAAGAATTGAGTCTATACTCGGCAAATTATGCTGTGAACCCGTGTTCATTCTATACTATAAATTCATAATTTTTATACTGTAGATTCATAATTTCTAAACTATAGATCCATAATTTATATACTATAGATTTATAAAATCTATACTGTAGATTCATAATTTCTATACTGCACATTCATAATTTTTGTATTATATGAATCTACATTATAAATTTTATGAATCTAAAGAATCAAAATTATGAATCTACAGTACAGAAATTATAAATGTTCAGTATAGAAATTATGAATCTACATTATAAATTTTATGAATTTACAGTATAGAAATTATGAATCTACAGTATAAAAATTATAAATCTACAATATAGAAGTTATGAATGTACAGCGTGTCCACCATGCACACGGTGGACACGAGTCCACAGCATAACGCTCCTCTATACTCTCTAGCTTTAAATGTATACACATAACACAATTAATCTATAGTTATTACACCTACTTTAATATTAAATGACTTGTAAATGAGGACGGTGTATATAGTTTAGAGTTTTGCAACAAACTTATTGCACTGCTTTATAATCACCTGTACTATTTCAAAAGAATTGAGTCTATACTTTCTATCTTTAAATTTATACCCAATTAATCTATAATTATTACAACTATTTAAAAATTAAATAACTTGTAATTAAAAATTAAAAATTATCATATTACTTAGCACTCATACTGTTTCAAAAGAATTAATCCTATACTTTCAAAGTGCTTAATTTAGCCTTTCAATGGGATTGGTAATTCGAAAAGAGATTTATGATTTTTTTTTTTCTCACACTAATGACGTTGATATGACCAAAAAGAAAGGGGTTAACAGATGAATAGAATTAGTATAGCCATGATAATCAAGTACCAATTCTAATTTTTAAAATTATATGCCAAGAAAAAAAAAATTCTTACTGTACCCACAAGACTTAAAGCATCATTCAATACCAGGGTTTGCATACATAAATAGGGACAATTCACTACACTATCATTGGAAGAATCAAATGTGTAATTTTTTCAAGAGCAAATTACACTTTTGGTCCTGTGACTATTAGGGGTGTGTTAATTTGGGTACGT
The DNA here is from genome assembly GCF_001879475.1 of Ipomoea nil. Classification (NCBI taxonomy): domain Eukaryota; kingdom Viridiplantae; phylum Streptophyta; class Magnoliopsida; order Solanales; family Convolvulaceae; genus Ipomoea; species Ipomoea nil. The sequence goes on from NW_017617607.1 coordinate 1,591,738, forward strand.
GACTTTTAAAACTAACAATTTAGTCCTTTAACTATCATTTTTTTAGCAGATTTGGTCCTCCTGGCCAAATTGCCGGTGGAATTTGGCCGGAAAGACATTCGAATTTTTAAATCAAATATTAGTGGGGGTAATTCGGTCTTTTTAATTGTAAAAAAAATAGCGTTTGATTTAAAAATTCGAACGTCTTTCCGGCCAAATTCCACCGGCAATTTGGCCTGGAGGACCAAATCTGCTAAAAAAATGATAGTTAAAGGACTAAATTGTTAGTTTTAAAAGTCACGTACTCAAATTAACACACCCCTAATAGTCACAGGACCAAAAGTGTAATTTGCTCTTTTTTCAATACAAAACCTAAATATAATGAGATGAACCATAAGTGTCGTTTGTTTTTTTCATGACAAAAGCTATATCCTGCTAAAATCAAAAGTATCATTTTTTCAATACAAAATCTAAATATCATGCTAAAGAACTAATAAAAGTGCCATTTTTGAAATGCAAAATCTAAATATCATGATATTTAAATATATTTGTGGGGAGAAATTAGCTTTAGGATGATTCCACCATATATCTAGGTTAAGATGTCTCAATCAAGTAGTCATTGACAGTTCAAACAATCCAATCTGTTTTACAAGAGAAGATTTAACAACAATTAATTTCTACCTCAAATGTATGCAGAGAACTATCAATTGATTTGTTTACTAAGCTACATAACAGACTAGTTTTCATCTCCTTTCTCCTTATTTCTGTCCTTACAGTTACAAGAAAAACATACTATGTAGTAATGAAAAAGAGAAGCTAGTGGTTCTTGTATCTCTTTTCTACTTCTTCCATACTCTGAATCTCTTTGTAGTACTTGCAAACGCGATATATACACCTACATCCATATCAAAATCTATTGTATTACCGGCACGAAAACACAGAGCTAGTAATTGAAAATTAACATTGGAACACGAGGGATATTTACCAGTAGAGAAGGCATGCTACCATGCAAAGAATTGCATTCCTCTGAGCCTTGTAGATCTGGATAAAACAGATAGAAAGGATATCTTGAAATAAATGAATCTGAATCAGACCATATATACATTTGCTCCTATCTCATGTACATGCACAAGTTCCAGAGCAGGCAAGGGGTAGGGGAGCAAATAAGAAACCAATTATTGAACATTACCATAACGCTAAACCTTTCTCGGTTGTTATCTGAATATTCTAATTCCAGCATATCTTGTTTTGTATGTTGTCCATGGAAGGATTTTAGGTGAGGATGCTGCTAGTCAAAGCTAAACCTAGGGTAAGCCGGTAAGGAGATATCTAGTAAAGTATGACCAGTTACAAGGGATTTCTAACCTATCAGTGGATTTGTTGAAAACTCTTATCCCTTTTTATGATAAGTAAGACTAACAATCGCCGAAGAAGTAAAACTTTAAAAGAATAATAAATAATAAAATCCTTTTTAGTGCTGCCTCATAATCCATTCTACTTGTGCCTGCATTTCTTTCCATCAGAATCAATTGACCACTTGGCCTTTTAGGATTCCAGGAATCAGAAACCTTGTCAAAATTAGGGACCAAAAGGGAAGCAACCATAAACAATCTTTTTGGAAACCAGCAATGAATGACAATACTAAACTACCAACAAAAGGATGTTAAGAAAAATAAACTTAATAGATCTTTCCACACTTCTGATTTTGTCCCAAAAAATTCTTCTCCATTTAGCTCTCTCAAGTAGAAAACATATTCACACAAAGGGAAAAATGAAAGTAAGCAGCTCCGAAACATGCCTAATTGAGGAAGACAGAGTAAAAGGGTAGTACAGGAAATAGAGCAAACTCATGAGTATCTTAGATTGCAAATCCCCAAGTGTTTTTACTAGTAATTGAGATCAAGGACTATGAAATATCATGGAATTCAAACAAAATGGTATAATTATTTATGCTCATAACTCAGCAGTATATCCAACACTACAGTTTAGCACGAAATTGGAGTGTCTATTCTAATTGGCGTTTTCTTTTCGGCAGATATCCATATATATGAAATAATAAGTGTAAATTTCTCATTGCAATGTTTCCAAATTTTCCTCATTCTGAGTGATAACATTGAGAATCACAAAACTATTTCCAGAATTTTACGGAAAACGTGAAGAAGAAAATGCTAATACCGATTTCTCATAGCGATCCCTCTCCAAAGCAGTGCAGATCTCGCCCGTGCACATCAATCGATGCTCATTTTTCCAATAGATATCTGACAAATTAAACATCAGAAAAAAAAAATTAATGAAGCGCGGTCGAAGTCGGAAGATCACAATGATGATACAAGCAGTAAAAAGAAAAAAAATAAGAGGAATAGCGATACCGAGGAGCTGGAAAGCGGCAAAGGGAACTACGAAGAATGAAGGTTGAAGGGCGAGCGAGATTAGAGAGACGATACGCGATTTGAGAGCCTTGGGAGAAGGCAGCGTTATGAGAATAGCGACGGCCACCTCCGCCGCCACAACGTACGCTAGTATCATCCACTGCAACGCCATTGTTAAGTGCTTTGCTGTTACAATTGCTAAGAGAAGAAGAGAGTGAAAAAGAAGTAAATGTATTATTCAACAACATCCATTACACCTGTATTTCCAAGGCTTAAGTAGTTACAAGAAGTTTCAACTAACCAAGGGTATAACAGACATTTCCTGTTCTAACTTCTTTAACCACTAACCACTTAACAATTAAACGCTGCGTTTGAGTCTCTGGGTTGTTACATTTGCCTTGTCTTCTGTCTCTCGGCTATGCTATGCGCTTCTATTTCTTCAGTCTTCACCTTATTAGGACTCTATGTATATGAGTCTGTTTAGAACTTCTTATCCTTGTCACATTGTGACTCTCTACTTCTTATCATTGTCACACTATGACTCTCTATTCTATATATTCACATCATCTGATCTCATTGTAATCAAGTTCAGAAAATATAATACAATCAGTTCTCATCTGGTATCAGTTAGCTAGGGTTTTGTGATTCTTAAAATCAAGAAGATGCAGCGCTGCGATGGCAACCTTAATTACCGTGGAGGTCAGCAACGTGGCTTCGATGATCCGTGTCAAATCTGTAAAGGTTTCGGCCACACAGGAGTCAATTGTTTTTTGCGCTATGATGATCCGTGTCAAATTTGTAAACGTTTTGGTCACACGGGAGCCAATTGTTTTTGGCGCTATGATGATCCGTGTCAAATTTGTAAACGTTTGGTCACACGGGAGCCAATTGTTTTTGGCGCTATAATGATCCGTGTCAAATTTGCAAAAGTTTCGGTCACACGGGAGTCAACTGTTTTCGGCGATATTCAGGGGCTCCGGGTTCTCAGGCTAATTTGGTGTTTCAGAATGGTTTAGTTGCTAAAACCTCGTCAAATTCTCATACTTGGGTTTCGGACACTGGAGCCACAAATCATGCAACTCCGAACATCGTGCCCTTTCTACAACGAAGAAGTACACTGGTAATGACACTTTACGTGTCGGTGACGGTATGGGTTTATCTATTAGTCATGTTGGCCATGCCTCTTTTAATACCCCTTCTAGATCATTTACATTGTCTGATATACTTCACGTTCCGCGTTTGTCTAATTCTTTATTATCTGTTCAGAAGTTTGCATCCGATAATAAAGTCTTTTTTGAGTTTCACCCCTCCTTTTTTGTTGTGAAAGATATCAATACCAAGGAAATACTTCTTCGGGGCAATAGTTCGGGGGGACTATACACACTTTCATTACCTAGTTCGTCTCCGTCAGCGTTTATTTCCGCTCGTGCCTCGGCTTCCACTTGGCACAATCGTCTGGGTCATCCTCATAACCGTGTTCTTAGCCATATACTTCGTTCTTGTTTGGTTAGTGGGTCTCGTGATAATATTCGTTGTCATAATTCTTTATGCAATGCGTGTCAATTAGGCAAATCTGCCCGTTTTCCCCTCCCTCGTGTTGCTTCCTCTAGTTCTCAAGTCCTAGATCTTATTTACACAGACATTTGGGGTCCTGCGCCCACTTTATCTACTTCTGGCTTCCGTTATTTTGTGATCTTTGTGAATGACTATTCCCGTTATACATGGTTCTTCCCTATGAAATTAAAGTCTGATCTTTATGTCATCTTTGATAAATTTCGTACTCTTGTTGAACGGTCCTTTAATTGCAAAATAAAGGCCATTCAGTCTGATTTAGGTGCTGAGTACAAAAAGTTGCATTCTTTGTTTGTTCAATTAGGAATTCAACATAGACAATCCTGTGCCTATACACATGAACAGAATGGTCGTGTTGAACGAAAACATCGTCACATTGTTGAAACTGGTCTGGCTCTTCTAGCTCATGCCTCTGTTCCTTTGAAATTTTGGGATTTTGCCTTTGCGACTGCTGTCTATTTAATTAACAGAATGCCATCTTCTATATTAAATAACTCCAGTCCTCATCTCCTGTTACATAAATCCCCTCCTTCCTATCTTTTTCTTCGTGTCTTTGGGTGTTTATGCTACCCTCATCTTCGGCCATATAATCGTCATAAGATGTCATACAGGTCTTCTCCATGTGTCTTCCTAGGTTATCCTGAGTCCTTTAGGGGGTACAGATGCATGGACTTACATACTAATAAGATTTACACATGCAGGCATGTCAGATTTGATGAAGAAGTTTTCCCCTTTGCTACTAAAATTTCTTTACAGGATCTATCTACTCCGTTTTCTGGACCTTGGGCGGAATCTGTTCTCAGTCACAGCACACCTATTCCTGCCGTGTCCAATGATGAGCTGCCAGAACCGCCGCTACCTGCTTCATTCGAACCAGCCGTGGATCCCGGACAGGCTGCCTCGTCGGGTGATCCTGTGGAGCCTGTTGCTCGCCGGCGAGGCTGTCCACGTGGGCGGTCCATCAGGCCCAATGTTCGTACTCACTCTATGGCCACTCGCAGCAACGCAGATGCTCCTCTTTTTGCTCTAGCAGCTCAAGTGCATCCCACGGAACCCACATGTTACTCTCAAGCTGTCAAATATCCTGAGTGGCGTGAAGCCATGGACCAAGAATTCAATGCTCTCCTGCATAACCACACATGGTCTCTAGTTCCACCCACTGCAGGTATGAATATTATTAGCTGTAAATGGGTGTTTCGTACGAAGAGAAAGGCTGATGGTGCTATTGAAAGGCATAAAGCCAGGCTGGTTGCGAAAGGTTTTAATCAGGTTCCAGGTCAGGACTTCTTCGGCACTTTTAGTCCAGTGGTAAAGCCTACGACTGTAAGACTCCTTCTATCTCTAGCTTTATCATCTGGGTGGTCTATCAAACAGCTAGATGTTCATAATGCTTTTCTGAATGGTAATCTGGCTGAAACAGTTTATATGAAGCAACCCCCTGGTTATATTGATGCTAACTTCCCGAATCATGTTTGTTTGTTAAAAAGATCTCTGTATGGGTTAAAACAAGCTCCCAGAGCTTGGTTTAATCGACTACATACGTTCTTACTATCGGTTGGCTTTTAAGCATCCAAGACAGATGTCTCTCTGTTCTATTACTCTAAAGACTCTGCTTTGGTTTATCTATTGGTGTACGTGGATGACATTCTTGTAATGGGAAGTGATCAGGGTATTATGTCTCAGCTCTTGTCCAAACTGTCTGCTACATTCAAAATCAGAGATCTTGGTGAACCAAATTTTTTTCTGGGTATTGAAACAGTTAAGAGTGACAATGGGATTATTTTATCTCAACAACAGTATATGAATGATATTTTAAAACGGGCTGGAATGTCTGAATGCAAACCCCTTTCTACACCTATCTCTGTCTCGAAAACTATCCCCTTCAATTCAGATCTATATGATGATCCCACACAGTACAGGAGTCTAGCTGGAGCACTGCAATATCTCACTGTCACACGACCTGACCTATCCTTTGCAGTTAATCAGTTATGCCAGCATATGCATGCTCCCACCATATCACACTGGGAGCAGCTCAAACGGGTACTCAGGTATGTTAAGGGAACAGTTGATCATGGTTTACGCATACAACGGTGCTCATCTAGAGACATTCATGCTTTCTCTGATTCTGATTGGGCTGGTTGTCCTGACGATCGAAAATCCACGAGTGGCTTTGCTGTTTTCTTGGGGAGTAATCTTATATCATGGGTTTGCAAGAAACAGAGAACTGTTGCCAGGTCATCCACTGAGGCTGAATACAAAGCTCTTGCAGATGTTTGTGCTGAGGTTCTATGGATTATGTCATTATTGCGTGAGATACAGATTCTGGGTGTTTCCATTCCAAAATTATGGTGTGATAATCTAGGAGCTACATATATGAGTGCCAATCCAATCTTTCATGCCCGCACCAAGCATGTGGAGATTGACTATCATTTTGTTCGTGATCGAGTAGCTTCGGGCGATATCCAAGTCAACTTCATCTCCACAAAGAATCAACTTGCTGATATCTTCACCAAAGCTCTGCCTGGACCTAGATTTTCTTCCTTAAGGGACAAGCTACAGGTTACTAGTATACACTGTGCTTGAGGGGGAGTATTAGGACTCTATGTATATGAGTCTGTTTAGAACTTCTTATCCTTGTCACACTGTGACTCTCTACTTCTTATCATTGTCACACTATGACTCTCTATTCTATATATTCACATCATCTGATCTCATTGTAATCAAGTTCAGAAAATATAATACAATCAGTTCTCATCCACCTGCCTTCACGCCTTCAATAAAAAAAACCATTTTCTTAATAGCCAAGGTTTATATCGGAAATGCAATTATGATTGTTACACATTCAATTTGGTAATTAAAAATTCAGATTTTTTAATTTTTTTTTTTTTGGGATGAGGAGGGAATCTATACTTCTTCTATAGGGTTTTTTGCACTTTTGGTCCCACGACTATGGTGTCACTAACAATTTTGATTCACGACTTTTAAAGCTTGTAAAATTAGTCCACAACTATGACTTTCTTAGCAAATTTGATCTTTCCAGTACATTTTCAGTTCAAGTTTTGTCGAAAAATTTTACTCTCCATTTTAACATGGGTAATATTGTCATTTTCATCTCACATTTTCCGGTTAATATGGGCAAATTCATCATCCTCCCCATTTTCCGTTAGACAATATAATGGTTGTCACTAACAACATTATTTATTTATTTATTTATTTATTGAATTATGTCATTAGTTTGTGAGATGGAAAAGTCAATATTATCCATGTTAAAATGGGGAGTAAAATTTTCTTGTAAAAATTGAACGGAAAATACACCGGAAGGACCAAATTTGCTAAGAAAGTCATAGTCGTGGATCAATTTTACAAGTTTTAAAAGTCATGGGTCAAAATTGTTAGTGACACCATACTCGTGAGACCAAAAGTGCAAAAGTCACCAGAGGTGTTGTTGACCTTCTTCTTATTAGGGTTTATGAGAAGAAGGTAATTAGGTTACCTTCTTTAACCAAAAAAAATAATAATAAAAAAAAACAAAAAATAAAAAGTAGAAAAGCTGACAAGTGTAAAAGAAAGAGAAGAAGGTATTAAGAATACCTTCTTCTCTCTCCTCAATTATATGTAATTTTTTTTATTTTGTTAAATAATTATATTTAAAATTTATATTTTCTAATTAAAATTATACCATTTTAAATATCTCATTGGGACGATCGAAACAAGACTAATATTGAATATATTTATATATATTAATTAAAATTTCAAATACATCACATATATATAGAACATAATATTGATATTAGAAAATACAACACAATTTTCAAAAATATTGTGAAATTCATTTTTTTAAAATAATTAATGTTATACAAAAATTAATTAATGTTAATAAAAATTACTCAATATTTATATCACAAGTTATATTTTATATTAAACTAATTGAGTTTGAACTAAATTATATTAAACTAATTAAATTCGAACTAATAATTGAGAAATCAAATTATTTAGTACAGATATGCATCTGGAAACAACTCTTGTATATTGTTCATTGCCAAGTCGAAGTCTCTTTGCTTTACAGGGTTGTCCCGGAAGGAGACAGAAGCTTTCTTCGTCGGACGAAGGCTTATTAACATTAATTAATTATTTATAACATTAATTATTTTTGAAAATGAATCACACTATTTTTGAAAATTGTGTTGTATTTTCTAATATCAATACTATGTAGTAAGTATTTTAATTTTTATTATATTCTAGTTATGTTTGATGTATTTGAAATTTTAATTAATATATATTCAATATTAGTCTTTTTTCGATCGTCTCAATGAGATATTTAATATGGTATAATTTATATTTAATAATACAAACATTAAATATAAGTATTTAACAAAATAAAAAATCACATACAAAACAAATAAATGATACATTTAGAATTATAAAAAGAAGCAAGGGCAAAATAGTAAAAAAAACTTTTAAAAAAAGAAGAGTAAATACCCAAAATGGTCCCTCGACTATTGCTAAATTCACAAATTGGTCCTCGACTTTCAATTTCAACCAATTAAGTCCTTAACTTTGTAATTTTGACACGATTTGGTCCTCCATCTATTTGACCGTTTGTTGACCGTGATCGATGATCTCCAGAAGAACCTTCAGCTCTCGTCGGAGCACGTGGAGGCCTCCAGGATTACGCTCCACTGGTTCGGAAACACGTCGTCTTCTTCGCTCTGGTACGAACTCAACTACATTGAATCCAAAGGGAGAATGAAGAAAGGCAACCGGATTTGGTAGATTGCTTTCGGCAGTGGATTCAAATGTAACAGTGCGGTCTAGAAATGCAACTAGAACCTTAAAAAACCGACGATGGACCATGAAATTACATATATATCCTCAAAAATCACAGTCAACAAACGGTCATATAGACAGAGGACCAAATTGTGTTAAAATTACAAAGTTAAGGACTTAATTGGTTGAAATTGAAAGTCGAGGACTAATTTGTGAATTTAGCTATAGTCGAGGGACCAATTTGGATATTTACTCAAAAAAGAATGTGAAAAGTTTGTGGCATTTTTGGTCAAAGAAAAAAAAAAAAGAAGGTAGTCCAATTACCTTCTTTTTAAATAGAGTTTTGAAAAGAAGATAATGACATTACTTTACACATTTTTGTCTAGGATTTTGAATCAACACATTTTTGTCTCATTCATATTAAATCTACACATTTGTTGCTATGTCCCTCGCCGGCGAAAGCACGTGGGAGTGGAGAACTCTTCGCATTTTCGCCCATTGATCGCCGGTGGAGAAAAAGATGGACGACAAGTATCCGTTGCTGATAAGATCCGCGGAGATGCAAACGGGCCTGGACGAGAAAATCAAGTCTTGCTGCCTTTTCAAGAACCCTCAAACCCGTCTGAAATGCCAAACATATTCCATCTTCCAGGGACTGGAAACTGAAAAGAACATAAAAAACTTTTTGCATCGTGGTTAGCTACATATTTCTCAACATTTGATCTATCTCATCTTCCAGGAATGATGGAAACTGAAAAGAAGACAAATGGCCTGATCGATACAGTGTTTTCGTGGTGTTTTGACGACGTGATAAACAAAAATTTGTACAAGGACAAGGTTTAAGTCTTGCATGGTTGCAGATGAGCTTGTCAGATTGCATTCCATTCATATGTCTAAATACTTGGAATATACTCACTTCTTGCTAATTTAAAATTCTGTGTTTTTCTACTATGTTTCATGTTGATAAATTTATATGTCAATACTTACAATTTGCTCATGCTGCATGTAATGAAATGAATCTTTTTTCTTGTATGATATAATCCACTTGGGTTATGATGTTTTAGGTTAAGGAAATCTCAAATACTTTCTTGTCCATATATCATTACCTCAGTTCATACATCTATCCACTTCTTGAAGAAACGCGTGTTGATTTGTACTCAAGCATGACAAACTCACTGTTTAATGCCCCGGATTGTGAGGTATTAGGCTTGAAAGTATCTAAGGATTTCAAACTTAGAAAAGATTTCTATTACAGCATTTAGTCTAAGTAATCTCACAACTTGAAACAAGATAATATAACATTACCAGACTCAGATTACTTGAACCAAACGCCCCCTAAATATTTTCAACTACTACTCCACTAGCAACTAGCAAGCAAGCTCAATTGGCTTCAGCAATCATAGACTTGTGGTAAACTCGTAATTGGCAAATTATACTATGGACCATGGTTTACTTTTAATATGTTAATTGCAAACACATAATTTGAATATGATTTTGGACCATGTCCACAATGCAATTAAGATGGGGCAAATGATACCGTGGACCATGGTCCAAAACGGCGTCGTTATTTTAATGAAAAGAAATGACACCCTTTCCGTGCCGTTCCGTATAAAATAGCTCTATTTGTATAACATATTCAGTTTCATTTTATATAAACTACAGTTTCATTTCAACATAACTGCAGTATTATTTCGATATAAGTACAGTTTAATTCAACATTATATACACAAATATGTGAAACTGTTATTCAGTTTCATTTTATATACACTATAGTTTCATTACAACACAACTACAATATCATTTCGATATAACTACAGTTTCATTTGACAATATACACTGCAGTTTCATTTCAACACAACTACAGTTTCATTTCGATATAACTACAGTTTCATTCGACATTATACACTCAAATATGTGAAAATGTTATTCAATTACATTTTACATACACTATAGTTTCATTATAACACAACTACAATATCGATCATTTCGGTATAACTAGTTTTATTGGATAATATACACTCAAATATGTGAAATTGTTGTTCGGGTTCAATTTATTTTATATACACTGCAGTTTTATTTCTATACAACTACAGTTTCATTTTAATTCAATTACAGTTTCATTTCATAATATAAAAACAATATGTAAGACAGTTTCATTTTAGATATATTGTAGTTTCATTTTGTAATTAACACACCAAAAATACTGACTACGTTAATAATTTAATATGTAACGACAGCCATTTCTTTACTTAAAGAAACGACGTCGTTTTGAACTATGGTCCACAAAGCTTTGTGTATCATGATCCACGATATAACGATTGGCAAGATGGGTCCTGAATCATAGTATAACAATTGCAGACTTGTCTACTGGGCTTGTCAGCCTTGGATCTATTAGCCATTGGGCCAATTAAAATTATCTATTATCCTAACAAATAATATGTACTGTATTTTCTTTTCACATTAAATATTAATGGGGTGGCAAAATTTGAAGGTAATTATATTATCTAGACTAGAAAGGGATATTATGCACTTTATAAAGAGCAACTGTAAAAAAAAAAAAAAAAAAAAAAATACGGAGTAGTTAATTAAATTATATTTGAATTCATGTAATCTTCCCATTGGTGACAACTTTTGTGTGGATGGACAGACTAAAGAGATTGATAGAATCATGAATGTTGACTTTAGAATTCATTAAAATGGATAAACTGGGACGGTTGAATGGTGATGTAAATCGATAAGACGGTAAAGGAGTAATATAAGTTGGAGTTGGCGGTTAGAGAAAGAAACCATGCAGGTTCTTTCGTCTTTAATTCCGTAAGCTAATTTATTACTCCGTACTTATTATTACAATCTCGTTTTATTAAATACACTTCTTTTCAAACCATTCAAATTATATTTTTAATTTATTGCTAAATTTATAATGCGTTAATTAATTATTAATTTTAAGAATGATCCATTTTTCTCCTCTTTTTTTTTTTTTTTTTTTTTTTTTTTTTTGTCAATAATATTTGAACTATCGAAATTTGTTATTTTAATATAGGGTTTGGTTCTATATGGAATTAGAATTGAAAATGGAATCAAATGTTTATTAATTAGAATATGTTTTAATAAAAGTAGTTTGTCCATTTGATTGTAAGTTAGAATCAAAATCACTACTGAAATTGTTGATTGGATATATATGTATAATGTTAGAATTAGAATAAAAATTAAAAGAAAAAAGGACAAAAAAGAGACAACAATTTAAAATAATTTACAATTTGATCCTAATAACAAATGCATTATACATTGGCAGCTTCGAAAGAAATACTTTTTTAAAAAAATCAGAAAGTAATATATTTATAAGAATAGAAAGAGCGATAGAGAGATAATTGATGCATAATATATTTCAATCTAAAAAATATGTTTTTTTTTATTTTAATTAATTTTTAAATTAAAAATAATTATTGGTTACCTAAAGGTAACTTATTAATTAACTTAATTGCATAAAAATGAAAAGTTAAAGTGTCTAATTAGAATTTTTAAAAAAATTTAAAGGACTAATTACACTTTGATCTATAGTTGAAAGACTTATTTGATCCTTATTCTTTTTAAAAATTACAATAAATTGGACATGTATGGTTGGATAAGGAAGCTTTTTTAAAAATTAATTTAGTTGGCTTATTGTTGAAAAAATCAGTCTTTAATCACGGTCAATTGTAAGTGATTTTTTCCTGAGTCACTCATCCTGATCGCCTTAAGGTTTTAGCTCTAGACGATGATGGACAAACTTCTGGTACTACTACTAATGTCGTCTATAAAGAGGTTTTCAATAATGTGTAATTCTAAACAGTTATATTATCTATTCTGTGTGCACCAATATAATAAAATTGATCTACATATTACGTATATATTCCGTTACAAAAATTTCTATAACTAAATTACTACACATAAAGATAATGAGACCAATTAATTCAATTTCGAAACATTCATACAAACCTTAATTCAACGTCAATATTTACACTATCGAATATGAAGCAAATTATAATTCATATATTATAACAAATATATTTCGTGCATCGCACAAGTGCAGATACTAGTTTATAAAGTTAGAAAGAGCGATAGAGTGATAATTGATGCATAATATCTTTCACTCTATATTTTTTTATTTTAATTATTTTTTAAATTAAAAATAATTACTGGTTACCTAAAGGTAACCTATTAATTAACTTAATTGCATAAAAATGAAAAATTAATTAATTTTTTGTAAAAAAAATTTAAAGAACTAATTACACTTTGATCTATAGTTGAAAGACTTATTTAACCCTTATTCTTTTTAAAAATTACAATAAATTGGACATGTGTGGTTGGATAAGGAAGCTTTTTTAAAAATTAATGTAATTTTTTAGTTGTTTGCGATGTAAATATAATTACAAACACAATTGAGAAACTAAAAATGTTATTTTACCATTCACTATTTATATTTAACTATATAAAGATAATTTAATATGAATTTTTTTTAAAGTCAACATAGACATATAATTATAGGAATTTTATTAAAAAAAATTATGATCCACAATTAATGTTAATATTATTTTTAAATATTTAATTAGCTAGTATTTTGTAGATTTGTAGCATATTTAGTTTATTGTGTAAATTGTATAAGTTCACATTTTCTTGTGTGATAATAATAATAAAATGAAAGAGGCAAAATGTGTTGTAATTTGGGTAAAAAAAAAAAAAACCGTACAAAACTATCCAACACCCCTAATCTCCTTTCCTTAATTTCAGTGTGTACGGAAATACCGAAAGACATCCGAAGAAAGCGTCAAAAGTTTTTAGTCAAACAACAAGACAATTAATATGCCCGCATCATATCCTCCTCCAGATTACAATGCAGTTGACTTTTTCCAAGTCAACAACCTTATTTTCTTCCTTCTTTCTTAGGCTTTATCTTTATTTATTCATTTATTTATTTGTTTATCTTCATCACCTCCATTTCATAATCGAATCAGAGAAGAAAGATCAAAGATGGGGAGGCTCAACTCCATGAATGCTCAGTACCCAAAGCTTAGACATTTCGCCCATCCTCATGAACTAGAGCTAGTTAACCTTAACCTTAACCTCCACAATCCCAATCCCATTCCCAGTATTTGTTCAGCTTGCAAACTACAGGAATCCTGTGGCCAAATGTACATGTGTAGGCCTTGCAACTTCACCCTCCATCTCAGCTGCACCCAGTTCCCGGAGCTCATCTCCCACCCTTGCCATCCACACCACCCCCTCACCCTCCTCCCCGCCTCCTCGTACCCCGGTGGCCTCTTCAACTGTGATGCCTGCAACCGCCGTGGAGATGGCTTCAACTACCACTGTGAGCACTGTGAGTTTGATCTCCATGTTTTCTGCGCTTCCAAGCCCCTCAGGATCGCCCACCACATGCACAAGTGCCCACTTCACCTCGTCTTCAACAACCCCTATGATGATGTCAAGGGCTTCTCCTGTGACGTCTGCAAGAGAATCGGGATCAAGCAGTGGCTTTATAGGTGCAGTAGTTGCGAGTTTGATGTTCACTTGGATTGCTCTACCGCTTCTGCCCCCAAACCGCTGCTACTTCACCCACAGCCCGTGGTGCCGCCCATCAGGCACCATCACTCATTTCTGGCATCAACTTCTCATTCCCAATACCAGCAGGTGCCTGTAGCACAGGGTGGGTCATTCATCAGACCAAACCAGTTTGTGCAAACTCCTGCACCTGCAATTGCAGTCCAGGCGGGCGGATACACAAGACCAACCCTTACCCAACACGCCCAGCAGCAGCCTGCAATGACAAACACCGCAATGGGGAGTAGTGGCTTGTTGAATGCTGCAATTCAAGGCCTCATGGAAGGGGCGACTCAGCAGGTAGGGCAGACCATCATGGGAAGTATCTTAGGCCGTGGCACTGATGACAGTGGCAATGCCTAGCAATTTTAGAGATTCACTGAACAAGAAGAGTTAGTTGTCCATCTATTTCTTGATTTCCCTTTTCAAGGCTAGCTAAAAGAGTTTTTCTTCTTTCATAAAACATTGACAACTATCAATGATCACCCAATTGATCAAAGCTTGATAAGTGTTTTACAATTGCTATACTCATCTTCCTTTAAGACTCACGGACACAATCTATCTTAATACTCATTTACAACACTAATATGGAGCATTCATTAGTTTAAGAAACAAGAACTGGAAGATACTTGAGAGTAACTTAATAAGAGAATACAAGGAAGCAATACAATTGTGGTAACAGTTTGAGGAACAAAAGAGAATGCCTTAATCCAGATTGACAGAATATATTTGGAACCACAATTAGCAGTGCAATGGGTAAATTGGAAAAAACTAATACAACATACCTACACATAAACCAATGAAGATGACATCATATTACCTACATACAGAAAGGTCTCTAAACTCAAGCAGATGACTTCTTAGCTTCTTCCTCTGCCTCCTCTTGTAATTTCAATAAAGATGGAGGTGGTCTCGGAACAACGCTTTTCATCCACTTCTTGTCTAGCTTCCTTGACAACCTCTTGTTAATTCCCTCCTCAAGCTCTCTCTCCCGTTTAACAGTCATCATTCGAGCAACCTAATTAATCAAGAAAAACCATGTCAAAGCAATGTTTCAAATGAGACTGCAAAATTGCATTTAAAAAAAAAAAATTCATGTTAAGGTATAATAGGCTACTAGATAGAAAGCAGAGGAACAGGGTATAACAACCCTGATAAGGGACAATGGTTAAACGACAACTTTACTCATCATGTATTCAGCAACTCAAAACTGTCATTCCATAGATCAAATAAAATTGGAAGTTCATAACCTCACAATCTCACATTGTCCATACATTGTTCTACGAACAAAGGCAGTAGGGATTATGAAATGGCAAAATAAAATGGAAATGCCAGGACAGATCTTGGTAATAGACCTCAAAAGAAAAAGCTTTTCAGACACAATAGTTTTGTCCTCTGGAAAATAATACCTTCTAAAAGGGCCATATCTGCATCTACAAGCAAACTTTGGCTTGCATAGAATAAAAATAATATATTCCAATAAAGGATGTCCTTTTCTTTAGTACAGGACTAATCTTGCCGTATTGCATTTAATCAAACTAGGAAAAAATAAAGCATTCAGAAGAGAGAACAAATCAAAGTATGGAACTGTTTAAAAAAAAAAAAAAAAAAAAGATGAACACAACTAATAAACAAGTGTTTATAGATTAAAGGAATAAAAGGTACAGAAATTTTGATTTACCTAATACACTCTGCTGAAACTGAAATCCCATGCAAAGGGACACGCATAATAGAATTTATCACCCAAATCATGCTTTATATCTAAATGTCTAATAGTTCTAAATTTCTAATTCACTTTAGAAGAGGAAGATATAAAATCAAAAAATTGGTATTGTAAATCAGCTTTCAGTTAAATTTTTTTTCCCTGTTAGCAATTTAACTTTGATTAAGCAAGGTCACAACACATCTTTTCAGACTATGATACTTGATTGCATGAATGACTGCACAACAAAGCAGGCGTCTGACCAAATATAATCCAGAAGTAACATTTTATACCTAGAATTAATAAATTATGGTAATCTAGATTGAATGCAGTCATGAATGTCATGATTTGGACAAGAACTGCCATATGGTCCAAATACAAACATTGTTACTAATAGAGTATATGCTACAAATACAAACAACTTCAATTATGATTCTTTCCTCAAAGTTCCTTCAAGACTACTCCTATGCACCGTTAACCATGGTTCTAAATTGGCTCTACTCCTTCCCTTTATCCCAATAATTGAAAAGTTCAACCTCCAATTTGCAAATTCAGCCAAAAAAAAAAAAAAAAAAAAAAAAAAAAAAAAAAAACTCACATTCTAAGCTAATTAAACCATAACACATGCACATTTAGAAATTCATTAATAAATGCCGGAAAAGAAAGTACCCGTTTACGCATCCGGCCGAACTCGCTGGACTTGAATTCATTGCGGACAGACGCCTGGAGGCGAAGCATTAACAGCTCTCCCTTGAGGTTCAATATCTCCTCGTTGATTTCGTCAGTAGTTTTCGCTCTGATTTCCTTCAATTCCTCTTCTTTCTTAGCCATTCGCACGACCAAAGAAGAAGAGGATGAATGCGATGTTCGAAGCGACGACGCAGGGCATACGTGGGCAATCCGAACGCCGTGAAATAGGGATTTAGAGAGGTTCCTCGGCGGAGCAAAGGTCAGGCTCGGAGGCGACGCGACGGAGAGGCTCATCATCTTTGCTGCTCTGAGGATAAGGGTAGTGTCAACTGTTGAGTGTGGAAAAGTGCAGAAATGCCACAAAACCACGCGCTGTAGAGGACTAGAGGGGTATGACTTATGAGATTAATTGACAAATGGGCCGATTAAATGGGCTTAGTTAAGCAACAAAATGGTTTTTAAAAGGAAATTTGTAAATTGTTGTTTGTGCCCAGTAAGCCCAAATTTAGGCCCATGAGGGTATAATTCGGCAAATTATGCTGTGCATCCGTATGCACCATGCATGGTGCATGATGCATACGGATGAAAAAATGACGTCGTTTTGCATCAAAACGCGCGTCCTACTTAAAAAAAATCATGTTCGATTCCCAGCAACAACATTATGTTATTCATTTTTTAGTTCATTCATTATGGATTTTTAGTTATGAAATTCTGGACGTATAGTTATGCAATTCTGGATGTGTAGTTATGAAGTTGTGGATGTGTAGTTATGCAATTCTGGATGTATAGTTATGAAGTTATGGATGTGTAGTTATGCAATTCTGGATTTATAGTTATGAAATTATGGATGTGTAGTTATGTAATTCTGGATGTATAGTTATGAAATTATGGATGTGATGAAATTATGGATATGTAGTTATGTATTCTGGATGTATAGTTATGAAATTATGGATGTGTAGTTATGCAATTCTGAATTTTTTTTATTTTTTTTTAAGTTTGACATCAAAATGACGTCGTTTTTGCATCCGGATGCACCATGCATGGTGCATACGGATGCATAGCATAACGCTCCGATATAATTCAACCTTTTGGAAAGAATAATTCAATCATTCTTCCAAAAAAAAAATAAAAGTTCAATCATTATTGCGTGGATAGTGGTTAGTGGTCACGGTTCAAAAACATATAAATTACATTATTCTAACTCATAAAATATACTATTATTCTGATCTAACACATAAAATGCATTATCGTACTCCAGAAATTTCATTATTCTAACACATAAAGTACATTATTCAAACTTATAAAATATATTATCTTACCTCAGAAATTTCATTAATTATTCTAACACATATAAAGTATATTATTTTAACTCATAAAATACATTATCTTACCCCAAAATGTTCATTATACTAACGCGCGCGCAAAGCAAAGATTTTTATTTTTAACATCAAAACGACATCATTTTATCCAAAAACAATAAAGTACATTATTCTAACTCATAAAATACATTATTCTAACACATAAACACATTATTCTAACTCATAAAATACATTATCTTACCCTATAAATTTCATTATTTTTTAACACATAAAATACATTATACATTATTCTAACTCATAAAATACATTATTCTAACACAAAGTATATTATCCTAACTCATAAAATATATTATTTTATCCGAAAATTTTTATTATTCTAAGTTTCTAACACAAAGTACATTATTCTAACACAAAGTACATTATTCTAACACATAAAGTACATTATTCTAACTCATAAAATACATGATCTCTCCCCCCCTCCCCCCACCCCCACCCCCCTAAGATGTACATTATTCTAGCACCATCGGGAGGTGGCGAATCGGTTTTAAGGAAAGTGTGTGTACACACGACTCGGACTTCCTTTTTCTTCTCGTTGGGTCAAAACCTCAGGCTAGAAACACTTTCTCGTTTCATATATATATATATATATATAGGGAAGGGATCAGGTGCATTTGTGGCTTCCCGTGCGGATGTGCGGTGGATTAATGTGCGTGAGGTTTATACTTAATGTGCGTGAGATTTGTACTCAATGTGCCTGAGATTTGTACTTAATGTGCGTCATGTTAATATGCGTGAGTTTTGTACTTAATGTGCCTGATTATTGTGATATATATATATATATATATATATATATATATATATATATATATATATATATATATATATATATATATATATATATATATATATATAGGGAAGGGATCAGGTGCATTTGTGGCTTCCCGTGCGGATGTGCGGTGGATTAATGTGCGTGAGGTTTATACTTAATGTGCATGAGATTTGTACTCAATGTGCCTGAGATTTGTACTTAATGTGCGTCATGTTAATATGCGTGAGTTTTGTACTTAATGTGCCTGAGTATTGTGCTTAATGTGCGTGAGATTTGTGCTTAATGTGCGTGATTATTTCAGAATTACGAGCTCAGAAGGAAGCAGAACAGAAACTCACGCACATTAACACCCAAGCTTCTTGTTACTTCTTCCTTCAATTTGGCCATGGATTCTGGATTATCAGCTACCTTCAATGCAGATGAATGTTTATATAAATGACGCACGTACAGTAAAATTTGCACAGCAGCTAAGTGTGGATTTCTGTTTTATTATTCCCATAATTCTTAACCACCATAGCTCGCTTCCGCATCATCATCATCAGGGAGGGGGCAAATGGTTACTGGGGATGGGGAAGAAGCTGACATTAATATTTTCTGCTGCATTTTACACATTCACGCACACTAATTAAGTACAAATCTCAGGCACATTAAGCACAACACTCACGCACATTGAGTACAAATCTCACGCACATTAATCTACCGCACATCCGCACGGGAACCTTTCAATATATATATATATATATATATATATATATATATATATATATATTCATTTATATATTTGTTCTTGGTTTCATACTAAGTGTAGTTAGATTAATTTCGTACGTAGAAATTAAATCCCTTGTACTAGTTTCGTACTAGTTGTGGTGGAATTATTTTGATAAAATAAATCCCTATTTTGTTTATATATATACTTCGTATATATACCTAATTTTGATTTTGTTCCAAAATTGGTTGGAATTAATTTCCTACAAATTAAATTCCATTTTCATATAAATATATATTTTATTTTATATAGAGAAAATGTACAAATATGTCATTGAACTATTTGGGGATTAGCAATTAAGCCACCGAACTCGAATAAGCTCCAAATTCATCGATGAACTCGGAAAAAAAGAAATATTTTTAGTAAGTTAACAACAGGTTTGCGCTTGATTGAGACGCCATGTATATTATATATTTTTTCTTATTATCCTATTTAGACTACATGTAAGCATTTAACTATTTGAAGTCAAAATTTAAACCCTAATTTTTTTTTTTTCAAAAAAAAAAAAACCCTAATTTTTTTTTTTTTTATTTTTTGAAAATAAACCCTAATTTCTTCTCTCTTCTATTTTCTTCTCCGAGCGTCTTCACTCGGTTAAACCTTTTGGGTAATTGCCAAATTTCCAGCAAGCAATTTAATTTCCCGGAGCAAAATTTCTTCGACGCAGCAGCTAAATCTTTTGGGCAGCAAATTCTTCGTGGCAGTAGCAACTTGTGTGATTAATTTTGAGCTCAGTATGTTCTTGATTTAATTTAAATACATAGCAGGTTTTTGATTAAATTTAGTGATGAAATTGTCATGTTTTGCAGGGTTCACTTGCTTGCTGAAAAAAAAAATTAGTTAATTGATTCTTAATTCGTGAAAAGCCCGCATGAGCAGCTCAACTGGTCATAGAGGTGAAAGTTTGGAAGAAGAATAATAAGAAAAAAATATAAATACACATGGCATCCCAATACGCGCAAACCTCTGGTTAAACTGCTAAAAATGCTGAATTGTTCTTTTTTTCAGGTTCATGGATGAATTTGTAGCTTATTTGAGTTCGGTGGCAATTGCTATCCTCAAAATAGTTCAATGACTTATTTGTACCTTTTCTCTTTTATATATATTTTGGGTATCAATTTATTCACCAATTTTCAACAAAATTATGAGTATATTATGTAATGACTAAAAGATATGAAGTAATTAAAAGGAGTAGAGTTGCATTACTCATAGATTAAAAATGTATTTAAATATTTTCAGAGGATAATTATGAAGTTGCATACGTAGTTATCAACTTTGTGTGTGTGTGTGTGTTTTCTTGTAAAAATGGGGCACACCCACTTGAATGAACAAGTGGCGTGACAATATTGATTATTAGGCAACTTGTTGATTAGCTGCTTTGAGACTGATAGAAATGTACTTGGCGCCTAGCTAGAACCCAAAAAGTAAAAGGGGTGCAGTTCCTACCCAATCATTATTGTATAAATCATAATTTATGTAACTTTGTGTAATATACTATCAAATAATGTATATTCAATACTTAAATAATATATTTTTAATATATTAAAAAGGTACATTGTATTAAAAAAAATATATTATTTGAATATTAAAATACACTATTTTATATAATAAATATTCAATATACAAATAATATATTTTTAGTATATTAAAAATATATATTTTATTTATTATGATTCACGTCACATTGTGTGAATCATGGTTCACAGAATAATTTGTCATGCCTGCCTGCTTGTGCCAACATTCATGCATCAATAGGCATGCCCAACTTTCATTACTCCTGTCTCTATTATTGATTTATTATTGTGATGCTCATCTTTCTTCTATCCTGTCCTTTTCAATTTACTTGGTTATTGTTCAACTAATCCATTTATGCCCACCTCTAGAAGTCGTCTCAAAAGCCCCTCCAATAATTATTTCTTCCCGCGATCATGATTGACTTGGTTTATAATAAGTCGTCCAAGCTAGTTTATTGTGAATTCAAAAATTAAAGTTAATTAGCTAGATATTAAAGTTAATGGAAAACAATGATATTTTTACCTTAAACATTATAAAATCCTTTAGTTGTTGATGTCTCTATTTTCTGTTTCGTTATTAAGTTGAAACGGGATTAAAGTATTTTTTTTTTTTTTTGAGGTGTAAAATCTCAAAGTGTCAAACAAATATAATAAAAACTTACAGTATGGAGTGGTATAAAAGAAATACAGTAAAAAATTGACAATTTGTTATAAATATTTATTTTATGTATGGTCATTATCCCATTTATTTTCTATTTTTTTTTTAGTATTGTTTGTATACGGTTTAGGCCCTTTGTATATATACAAAACAGTTATTAATGAACAGATCAGAGGATTTTTGCAATTTCAGATTTTTTTCCTTTTACTTTTCTCTCTCTCTTTTATCTGTACTATTCTTGGCATATGATTACGTTAGAATTATCCCGGAAGATTGAGTTAAGGGACATCGAATTTTAACACGTTATTAACACAACTTGTCATCAAAATCTCCATGAACGGTACACTTGGTTCCTTTTTTCAGTGCATTTTATTTTCAAAAAACTATGACATTGTTTATGTATAATGATTATTTGTATATATGCCTACGAGCTGAGTTTGAATATAAATTTTCGACTCTTGTTTATGCCAAATTTTCAATTCTTGTATGTATGCGCTTGACGAGCTGAAAAATCATCCGTAAAGATCCCTATGAACATTCGTTACGAATGGACATTGATAACGAAGGAAAGGAATTGGATCAAGCTAAGTATAGAGGAACTATTGGCTCTCAATTGTACTTAACCACAAGTAGACCGGATATCTCATTTGTCGTAGGAGCGTGTGCAAGATTCCAGTCTAATCCAAAGGAGAGTCACCTCACAGCTGCCAAGAAGATCCTAAGATACCTTAAAGGTAAGCAAAGTGTTGGAATTTGTTATCCGAAAGGTGGATCATTCGAATTGATTGTCTATTCGGATGTTGATTGCGCCGGATGTAAAATAGACCGAAAGAGCACCCCCATGAACATGTCAATTTCTAGGAGAAAGGCTCGTCTTGTGGTTCAGCAAGAAGCAAAACTCCGTTGCAATAAGTATCGCAGAAGTCGAGTATATAGCTGCAGGAAGTTGTTGTGCTCAAATTCTTTGGATGAAGCAACAACTTAAGGACTATAGGATTGAAGCAAAGGAGATTAGCATCAAGTGTGACAACACTAGTGCAATTGCTATAACACACAATTCGGTGTTACACTCAAGGACTAAGCACATTGATATTAAGTATCATTTTATCCGAGATCATATTGAGAAGAAAGGTATTATGCTTGAATATGTCAACACTGAAAATCAACTGGCTGACATTTTGACTAAGCCCTTGAGTGAAAGCAAATTCTCAACACTCAGACTTGAGTTGGGAATGGTTGAGATGAATTGAAGTCAAAATTCATCTAAATATAGAAGATTCGAGAGGTTATGAAGTACCTTCAAATGGTGGTTTGAATCGTTAACAATTCGAAATGTTGAGAAGTGGGTTTGAGATATCAAGTAGGCTGAATGGACAAACAAGTCAAGGTCGAATGGTCAAGATAGTCCGAAGAGAGTCTGAGATGACAAAATTGATTGAATAGACGAATAGGTATATCTGAATGAGTAATTGATCAGGTTCGAGGAGTTAAGATGGCTGAATAGACATTTGAATTCAACCGAATGATTCAGGAAAATCGAATTATGAATAGCTGAATGGTTCACAAGTAATTGGGTTCGAATGATTACTGAATGATCAAAGGACTTGAATGACCAAGAGAAAAGTGAAAGGTGCAGAAGTTAAGGAGATAGGGGGAATATTATTTCTTATCGACATTAGCGAGAAAAACGTCTTCCCACTAGCGCACGACAGACATGATGAGAAATGCATCTCTCATATTTAATGCTAGTTTCACTTTTTAAGCTTTCTCTTTCCTTATCTTATCATACCTACCGTACTTATTATAACCCAAAAGCACCAAAATACCTTTGACAAATCAAGTGTTGAGAGACATTTATGACCTTTGGACAATTATAATTTATTATGCCCAAATTTGAATTTCTCAACCCGATTTCTTTTTCAAAATGAATTTAAACCCTAAACCCGGCCTTCACTCTTACTTTTTCGCGAGTTGCAAGAAGTAAAGAACCTTCTTTCTCTCAAAAAATTCTCTACCTCCCAAACCTTTCAAAACTTCAATCACCATTACTGGCGACCTCTAGTTCCTCAAGCGCATCCAACACTTTCAGCCGCATTAACAACTAGTCAGTTCTGACCGAACTAAGCAGTAAGGTCAAAAGCGGTCTCATGTTGGATAAGGACGGCTATTTGAAGCACACAACTGATAGAGCAACAACGGAGAAAATTCTAAACTGTCTGGACGACGTCGGACTGATGAAGTACGTGACCCACGACTACAAGACGGTTCACCGGATGGACGCCACATAGTTCTTTGTAAATGCTCGCCTGAGCAAGAATGTGGACGAGATTCGTTCGATGGTGAACGACACGGATGTGGTGATAGTGCACGGAGATATTCGAGCTCTCTTTGATTTCCCAGTAAGGGAGGGTGAGAAAGTTGACTACTCCGGCCACGTGTACAACCAAGACGCCCTGTGGAAGGATATCAAGGGTGGTTAGGCTCTTGAAGAGTTGAGATTTTCTCTGAAGAAGAAGACCCTTAAGCCGAAATACGAAAGGGCGATTGACATCCTCAGCCGAATCGT
Source organism: Ipomoea nil (assembly GCF_001879475.1). Classification (NCBI taxonomy): domain Eukaryota; kingdom Viridiplantae; phylum Streptophyta; class Magnoliopsida; order Solanales; family Convolvulaceae; genus Ipomoea; species Ipomoea nil. The sequence goes on from NW_017617607.1 coordinate 1,616,046, forward strand.
TGAGAACCGTGTGGTTGGGACAGACGATGTCACAGAGGAAAAATTCACTATGCTAAGCGCCATCCTCAATAACTACCTTGTGGATTGGTCAAGGGTAGTTTAAGACTTTCTCAAACAATTTATTGAGAAAGTAGTGGACACAAAGAACAAAACCTTAGTCAAGGGTGTGGGTTTTGGGCTCTTAGTGACTGAGTTGTTGATCTCAAAGGGAGTCAAGCTTAGAGACGATGTCCTAGCTCATCGTAATGTGTACTACATGCGCACTAAACCTCTAGCACTGAAAAGGAACAGTGCAATTCCAAAAGGTCCACTAGGCTAAGTGTTACTCGGATCGAGAAGGCAAAGTAGTCCAAGGCAAAGAGGAAGTTGGCTGCTGATGCTCCTGCTCTTGAGAAGAAGAAGTCCAAAGCCCCTAAGGCTCTAGTTCCTAAGAAGCCAAAAGGTAAGCCAATCGAGCCATCACAGCCAGCCGAGACGGTACAAGAGGCGGTGGCCGAGACGTCACCAATCGAGGGGGAACACAATCGAATAGTAGATGCACAAGAGGTTGTGGATACCGAGTCTACTATTCAAAACACAATAGAGATACCCCAAATAGCTGAAGATGTAGAAACTGTTCGAGAGGCTGAGTCTCAAGCTAAGGCACCCCGCGAGACCAACATACCTGTCACCATTCGGACTCAACCCATCCCACTAGAACTTACACAAGTAAAATATGTGGTGAGTGAGAATGTGACTGATGTAGTTATCGAGATTGCACAAGAGGTGGGTGCAACTGCTGCAGATGATAGTGAGGCTGTGACACCCCGTAAATCCAAACTCTATTTAAGGATTAATTAGATAATTAATCCTAGCTTATTTGGTAGTTTATTCCTAAAATCCTGAAAATTCAATAGTCGGAGGACTAGAAATTGGACTAGTCAATCCAAGTCAAAGAGTTGTACCCTATGCCTTATGAGTTGTTCCCTTGTCTCCTTATTCTTCCAACTTTAGTAAGGGCAAAGAAGTCTTTCTATCTAAAGTTTGTGCTCCAAGCTAACCTAACATCATCCTTTCATTTCATCCACCAACACTCTAAACACAAAACCTATACCTTCACTCTAGGAAATTGATAGTTTCTTCTCCAAGCCAAATTTTGGGTATCCTAAATCCTACAAGTTGGCCTCCAAGATTCATACTTTCCTAACCTTGAGCATAGGGGAGGGTAAGATCCTTGATCTCTTGGTGTTTTTAATATCTTTTTAGATGTCTTTTCATAAAAATTGAATCTTTGTTGTCTTTTGGGTTGTTTGTGAAGTTGGAGTTGAAGAAGAGCTTTAGGAGAAGCTTTTAAGGGTGAGAAAAGTGAAGTGTTAGGCTACAAAGGTAACCCATGCTTTACAAAACCTATTTTCTTACCTATATGATGATTTCTTGGTTTCTACTTGTGATTTTTGTGATGAAATGTGAGATTTGATGCATTATCTTGTGGTGATGCATGTCTAGAGCTTGTTATTAGGGTTCTTGTATGCCATTGCTTGGCTATTTCTTGGGTTCAAGTCATATTGTTATATTGTGTAAGATTTTGGATGTTTTGGACTTGAATTTGGACTTCTTGTTGAAAATCCCCGAATGGATTATTTTGAGGTACAGGGGTTACCCGCGGGCGGAACCACGGGTGGAGGTCCACCCGTGGCCCCACCCACGGGGTACAATATTGATGTAGGTCGGGAATTTGTACCCCGTGATCCTTTTGACTCGGTATTGATGTTTTGACCTCCCGATGTTGTTTTAATTGGGCTTTTTGAGTGTCTTCTTGATGTTTCGTATGTCTAGAATGGTATGTTAGGATTCCATATAGGATTTGGTGTCTTGAATCGTGCTAAGTGTCCAACTTTGTGATTTGTTGGACTATGGTGAGTCTTGTATGTTCTATGGAACTATCTTTGGTTTACCCGTTTGATAAGCATGCTCGTTTGATGTTGAAATGCTAGTGTGTGAGGTTTGTACTTTCCTATTGAGATTGACAACTTGTGTTGACCATCGTTGGTGTCGGATTGTAATCCTTTCTTGTTGAGTATGGTTTCATATCTTTGTTGTGATCCATTAATTGATTCCTGTGATGTAAATGTATGTACTTGATGTACCTTGATTGCACGATTATGGTTTATGGGGCCTTAATCTCCAAGGTACTGATGCAGTCCTCGTGTGGCCAAGATTGAGATTGGTGGTTTGCTATTTGAGCTTTGCGCGCTCATGAGATTGGTGGTTTGTGTTATGATATTGAATGGTACCCTCGTGTACTGAGAGATCGGTGGAAATGTTGGCGGTGTTGGGGGGCGGGGGGGGGGGGGGGGGGGGGGGGGGGGGGAGGGGGACGGCCCTCGGAGGCAAAAGGTTAGACTCGGAAGTACAGCGTGGCACTAGGAGGTAAAGGTTGGAACTGTAATAAGGTCGGGGGTAGCCATAAGGTTGGAACATGGCATAAGGTTGGAACTTGGAATTGTGTTCTTGTGACATGTAGTTGTCACTATGGCATGTAGTTGCCAATGTGTGTATGTGTTTCTTTGCTATAGAGCATGTCTTGATGTATTCTACTTTGTGATCAGTAGAATACATCTTGAGTTGTATTGTACTTTTGGTATTCTTGTCTTGTTGTTGTCTTGGGATGTTGATTTTCCTTGTTCCTTTGAGAGTGAAATTGAGTCTTTGCAGTTGACTTTCCTCTATGACTTTTGAACTGATATATATTGTATTCCGTTTCGAAAATGGTTTTGATTTATACTATCTATATATGTTATTTAACACGTATTGATGGGTTACCAGCAATGTTCGCTGACCGGGCATCATCCCCTTTCTTTATGTTGCTTTACAGGTCTTTGATATATACATAGGCCCACGGTGTATTGCCACTAGAAATCAAAACATTGGAGTTGAGTAGCTTTTGGAGTGCGCGCTAGCTGTTGTTAGATAGTGTAGCTCCCTTGACTGTTTTAGTTATAGTTTTGGGCCTGTGAGTCATGGATTGTTATGATCATGACTTGTATGTTCGTTTAGATTTAGCCTGTGCACCTATAGATGTATAGGTGTGGCATAACATCTCCCGTATTATGTCTTTTGCTTCCGCGTTACTTTAATCTCGATGAGTAGACTTTGTCTCTTTACTAAGCTTTAAATGTTTTTGAAAATTGTGAAAATCGGGGATGTTACAGAGGCTATTGCCGGGGACCTAGAAGCTCAATAAGAAATTAATGTTGGTGCCCAATTGGCTCAACAAATGGCCGATGAAGACATAGTTGAGGCCGTATATGCTGGAGAGGACAATATCATTTCAATAGATGAAGACCTACTGGCCGAGCTGATTAGAATAACTACCTGGCAGAAGGGACACATGTCAAACCTAGATATCATTGAGGAAGGTTTGCAACGCATTCGGCCAGAAAAAAACTTCTCTCTAGAATGGCAAAGAACCTCCTCCATTCCTCTCGCCACCAACACATATAAGATCCACCGCATCTACACAAAGTAAATGGCTAAGAGAGAAGCTGCCAAGCGAAAGGCCAAACTAACTGAGGAAGAAGTGCAAGCACCACCTCAAAGGCAGTAAGGAAAGGCCTTTACCAAAGAAATGAGAAGAGCCCAAGCCTTCTCTCGATTTGAAACAACAATAATTATGCTGTGCAACCGTGTACACCATGCATGGTACACACGGTTGTAAAACGATGTCGTTTTAATTAAAAACGCGTGTCCCATTTAAAAAAAATTCAGTTTCGATTCCACTCAACAGCATTATTGTGGATATATAGTTATGAATTTGTGTATATTTAGTTATGAATTTGTGGATATATAGTTATGATTTTATGGATATTTAGTTTATTCATTGTGGATATTTAGTTCATTCATTCTGGATTTTGTGTTATTCATTCACTCTGGATATATAGTTATGAATTTGTGGATATATAATTCAAATTATGCACAAAAAATGCTATTGCCGTGAATTGAACCTGAATTTTTTTTTTTTTTTAAAAGTGGGACGCGCGTTTTTAGTCAAAATGACATCGTTTTTGCAACCTTGGTGCACACGGTTGCACAGCATAATTTGCATTGAAACAGAGTTTGTGGATCCGAATCCTCAAGCTGGGCCAAACACAAGAGCTCTTGATCAACCGAATAGTCCAGCAAGAGAGGTCGGAGATGAAACAACTTGAGATGGCATTGACCGAATAGCCGAAGCCGTGTTTTCAACCGCAACTGCTGAGGCCGAACTATCAACAGAAGTTCCAGCTCCATAGGCCGAGGAAGCAACACGAGTTGAAGCCGAGGCGATACCTCGAGAGGCTGAAGAGGTTATGCACTAAATGGTTGGTGACATCTTTGTCCGAGTGGTAGAAGTAGCCAGGTTGTCACCTATTACATACAAACTTGCTCGAGAGGTTGCAGAACCTAGCAGAGAGGCTGCTGAGCACACTAAAATATTGAGTAGTTCTCCAACTACTTGAGAGGCAGTGGAATCAAGTAGTGAACTACCTCGAGGAGTTGAAGTTCCTATTAGCTTGCCTCTTTTGCCAATCACTCGAGAGGATGTAGAACCGAGTGGTGAGGCTGAGCAACTGACCACTTGTGGGCAGGAACCATTCGACCAACCACTTGTTGTTGCCAACGAAAGATTCATTTTCGAATTAGCTTCCGGCTCAACCAGTTCTAGTGGAACAAGGAAGCGCCACATGGTATGAGCCCTAACAACTTGTTTTCTAGAAATCTAGATGGTTGATCTTTTGAGCCCTAAAGACAAGGACGGTCCAAACATTTTATAGGCCCAAGGCGAAATTTTTAAAAAGGGTCCCTATATGAAAATTTTAAATTTAAATTTAATAATACTAAAAAAAATTAGAATATCAAATAAAAAGAAATAAGATTAGCAAATTTTTAACAATTTTTTAAATACAAAAATAATCATGACAACAAATTTCTACGTGCTTTACTCGATGCAAAATCATCGATAATTGCATCAATATTAATATTCTCTAGCATATCTTTCTCAATACACAAAATCGCCAAACCATTCAATCTTTCTTGTGGCATTGAAAATCTCAAGTAGGTTTTCAATAACTTCAATTTTGAAAAACTTCTCTCCGCCTGATGCTACAATCATGGGTATTGTCAATTATATTCGATAAGCAAGAGAAATCATTGGGTAGCAATCCGTGACTTTGACAAACTCAAGAATCTCAATCGCTGACATTAATGTGTCTAGCAAATTCATCTGTAACATTTTTAATTCAGAGAAAAGATCATCAGAATTATTGCAACATTCTCTTAGTTTATTATTATCCAATGACTTCAATATTTTTGAATTATATAAAAATCTAAAAATATTTTCAAATATCTTTAGTTGTTCAAATCTATTATTCAATGAAGTAATTGTCACATCCACAACAGTTAAAAAATAATTGACTCTAAAAGACTCCTTATGTGATTGAATTTCCTCTTCATTATCATTTTCATCAAATTGCTTTTTCCTAATAATACGTCGTCTAATTGGAAATGTAGGCTCTATGTCCATATCACATGCAATATTTTTGGCAATATTCATACTAGTAGCAAACCCTTCATTTCTATATTTCTAAAAAAAAAAAAAAAAAAAAATTCATTACACCTTCTAATTGGGTCATTGTAGTTTCAATGCACATAGATTTTGATTGCAACTTTTTACTTACCATATTAATAGCAAATAAAATATCATACCAAATAACAATTCCAAGTAAATATTTGATAAATATTTTACAGTCAAGTTTGGAACATTATCAAGTGAAAAATTTTTCACCTTTTTGTTGAACTTGAAAATAAAGCATATATACCTTGCATAGCTCCAAAAAATGAAACTACTTTAATACAAGAATGTGTCATATCACTAACAGTAAAATTAAGGCTATGACAAGCACATGACATATACAATGCTCTCGAATTTATTTCAAGTAATTATTTTTAAACACATTGATGTTTTCCTTTCATATTCGACCATTATCATAACTTTGACCTCTCACATCATCAATTTTAAGACCTAAAGTTTTAATTGCATCTAACAATTCATTAAAAAGTCATAAACTAGATGTATCGTCCACTTTCAAAAACTCTAAAAAGTATTCTTCTATTTTTATTTTATTACTAAACATATTAACACATCGTACTACTAAACTCATTTGTTCTTGATGACTCACATCAGGGGTACAATCAAGAATTATAGAAAAATATTTAGCCTCTTTAATAATATTTATGATGGAACTTTTAACACTTTGGGCCAAAATAGAAATTAACTCATTTTGAATTTTATGAACAAGATAATGATGCTGAATTTCATGGTTGTGAATACGTCTAATGTGATCTTGCATTATCAAATCAAATTCTGCAATCATCTCAATCAATCCCAAAAAATTACCATTATTATCACAGTAAATTTTTTCATTGGATCCTCGAAAAGCCAAACTATCCTCAAAACTTGTCTCCAACGTTCTTTTTCTTTTGAAATTTCATATTGTAGATGTTTATCAATAGTTTGATTATTATTTAATCTTATTTTTAGTTCATTCCAATTTGTCATATGTTCAATGCTATTCTCATGTTTGAGTCTCTCACTAAGATGCTTCCAATATCTAAATCCATCATTCGCTAAAGGACTTGTATTGTTATTAGATTTGAACAACTTACAACAAAAACAATACACTTTATCCACATGTTTTGAGTAAACTAAACATTTTTGATCACTAGTTTCTCTATTACTCAACTTCCTAATATAGTGAACATATGAAAAATGCCTAGAGTTATTATCCAAAGGAAACACATTATTTAATTCCCTAATAGGTCCCTTTTCAACCAAAATATATTTTGATTTATTATCAAGATTAGACCAATTTATAGGGTTATAAATATCAAAATAAGGAGTAATTTGTTCATCAATCAATATATTTTCAACATTATACTCATTTGATAAATTATCATGTTCACCCAAAGGACTATTATTTGTTACGTTATCTTGTCCATTCAAATTACCAATATCCTCATCAATATGATCTTGATTCCTCAAATTTTCATTAGATGGTTCAAGATTATCTACGTTTGGTCTCTCCAAATTTTCATTAGATGATCCTACTATTTTAATAAATTTATTCATAGCTCCTCTTTGTGAGTCTATTAACTGTTCATTTTTTTTTTCTCTTTTCACTTCCAGATAAATGTTTATTAGGCAAGCTTATATATAAAAACAAAAAATTATTACAAATAAAATTGATCTTAACAAAAAAAAAAAAAAAAAAAAAAAAAAAAAAAAAAAAAAAAAGGAACAAAAGCACATGGCACTTGTGAATACTGAAATAGACAATCAACAATCTTTATTTCTACCAACGGGTAAACATGTATCTTCAATCCCTACATAAATAAATGAATAAACACATTACACAACTTACAAAATAAAATAAAATAAAATAAAAGCAGTCTTCATATAATAAACTTACAATTTCATTATACATAGGAATCCTAAGAAATAGAATTAAAAGACAAATAAAATTCCTAATTCCCAACTCTTAAACAACAAATCAATAATTCCTAATTTCAAAATGTAATCTGCAATTCATTTATCAATTTCATTTTTTTTTTACTTTTTTTTAATGTAATTTGCTATTCAAAATGTAATATTCAAATCAATTTCAAAATGTAATCTGCTATAATATGTAATGTCGGGCCTGTAAGATGAACATTACATTTATTTTTTCTACTAAACAAACAAACTATAGTAGTCTAGCTATGTCTACAGTGCCACAGTGGAGAATGCGGAGATGAGATCAAAGGAGTTTGAGACAACCAGATTGAACTGAAGCTTGATAATTTATGAGGACAAGTAGTAGCAGGCCCGACAAATTAATTTCATTTTTTTTAGAATGTAATCTTCACTTTCTAATTTCATTCACAAATAACAATTCCTAAATTCAGATTACATTCAAAAAAAAAAAATCTTTCTCAAATAACAATTCCTAATTTAGAATGTAATCTAACAATTCCTAAATTCAGATTACATTCAAAAAAAAATTCTTCTGTTATTTAGTTTCTGAGTTTTTTTCATATTCAATCTACGCCTACATCGAGGCTCAAACCCTAAACCTCCCACATAAGGGAGGGACCGGATACCAATGAAACACAAACCACTTAGTTGGTTTTTGTGCTTTTAATAACTCCATTATTACCGTTGAGAAGAATTGAAGGGTTGCTGTGGACTGTGGTGTAGGTGCGACTGGCGAGGCAGAGGGCGGCGTCTCTTCTTCATATTCCCGTATTTTCGTCTTCCGTCTTCCACTTTTTTCCTCTGTTATTCATTTTTCAATATATATTAACTATTAAGTACGAAGTATTATAATATATATAATATGTTAAATATATTATCTATGGGCCCCCCTATAGACTTGGGCCCTGGGCAGGTGCCCAGGCTGCCCATGCCCCTGGGCCTGGCCTGGCTAAGGAGCAAAAGTCCTTATTCCGAAATGTGAAGAAGGTGGTGAAGAAAACAAGGAGAGAAAATGTTGAGATCAAGGGTGATCAATCAAGGGTGTTGTGATCATTGAAGCTGCTGCCACAAGGGAGGTCATCCACTCACAAGGTCCTCCAACCATGCCATCAACGGACCTGGATGACGACTTCAAAGATTCGGTTGTGGAGTCCTTGACTCACAACGACATGATGATGGACAAAATGTGCAAAATTCTTGAAGATTGTCCTTGGAGGTCTACATCAACTATATAGTAACCAAGGACAGCTTCTGGTCAATCAACGTGCCATCAAAAATGTCACCAAAGAGCTCAAAGGCGATATGAAGACTATTCATCAGAGCCTCGGTGATTTCCATACCAAGGTAGATGTCTCCAATCATGGCATTTCCTCCCTTAGATGCTATGGCGCTGATGGTGATGATGCTAAAAAGGGAGAAACAAACAAAGGAGGAGGACAATGACTGCTTGGTATAGCTAGTTCCAGTAGAGGCCAAAAGCGTAAAGGAAGAACTACCATAACCCAGAGTGGTGAAGTAGTACCTTATATACCTTACCAAGAAATAAGTGGTAAGAGGTTCCGAGGAAAAAATCTACCTATCTAGACTAGGAAATTGGACAAACAACGAAAGATAGATTACATCTTTTCTCGCAGTCAAGCCATTGAGCGTCAACGTAAATTGGATGAAAAGAATGAATGCGAGAAGAAGAGAAGGAAGACAAATGCTGAATAAGTCGAGAGGCGCATGAAGGAACGCCTCGATTCATTCTGAAGGATCACATGGAATGAATCCGATGCAACTCTTACCAGCATAGTGTTCGATATGATGAGAGACAATTCAATTTCCTTTGCTGATGGAATGAACACTTAAGAGTTGATCATATGGTGGCGTTGCAGTGTGATTGAAGGGGAGAAATATTTATGAAACCTTCAACAACTATCACAGCCTCAGGGATCTCGTACATGTATGATCACTTAGTGGTACAAGGCAACATTGTGACCACTCGAAGGCAAATAAATAGCGTGTTAGACAAAGCAGCGGAGAAAGCAAGGAACAACAAGAAGAGCAAGGATTGAAGTTGCGTAATGAATGATATTTTGTAATATTTATTTACTTTTCGCTTTTGCACTCACTGACTGTAATCTGTAATATTTTTGAACTATTAATGAAATATTTTCAGTATGTGTGTTGCGTAGTGTTTTAAATTTCTAGAACAATATTTGTCGAGTAAAAGACATTTTTGGTCCTAGACTTATAGTGGCACGACAATTTTAGTCCTTTATAAAAAAATCAGACAATTTGTAGACACTCTTATTGTGACGAGGACAATTTTGGTCCTCCGTCACTTTTCACGTTAGATGTCCCGTTAAGGAGAGGGTATTTGCATCTTTTCGTCATACCTCCTCTTTATTCCCTCACTGAGTTTTGTGTTCTTCCATTGCAGATTGACGAAGAAGAAATTGAAGTTGCCGACCACACTGCTAATACCACATACCCCACACCACTATAGTTGTTGCAATTGCAGTAAAATTAGGCAGTGGTCTTCACAATTTCAATCCTGCTCCGTTTCTCGAATCTCGAGCACTCCACTCACTGAGCACCTTAAACCACTCGCATAGAAAATGTTGGTTTCGCCGCTGATCCAAATCGGAATCATCGGGTGTGTCGAAATCGCCGTCGGCAGCCGCAGTCTATCACAGAGTGCCATCCTTCACGCCGTCGGCAGTCGCAGTCTCGAAAAGGCCAAGAAATTTGCCGCCGATGATGGTTTCCCGGCTTCCGCTAAGGTCTACGGCAGTTACGAAGCCGTTCTTGATGGTCCGGATGTCGACGCCGTCTATATGCCCCTCCCGACGGCTCTGCACTCCAAGTGGGCTGTCTTGGCTGCCCAGAAGCAGAAACACTTGTTGCTCGAGAAGCTTGTGGCGCTGAATTCCAAGGAATTCGATACAATTTTGGAAGCATTCGAATCCAATGGGTTGCAACTTATGGACGCTACCATGTTGATGCACCACCCTCGCGCCGCTAAGATGAAGGAATTCATCTCCAACCCGGACCTGTTCGGTGAACTCATATCGGTACAGAGATTAAAAAAACGAACTTTGTACTACTTGTCTCATGTAGACATGTAGTGGTTTAAACTTCACTTGATTATTTCATTTTTCAATCAATCCTTAAAAAGATCTCTCTCTCTCTCTCTCTCTCTCTCTCACAATTATTCAAACTCTCAGATTCCCACCAGAAAGCAAAAATATATTTGTATTGAGATTTCACCCAAAACAAAATTTTCAAGGTGAAAATTAAACCTGTTCTAATCTTCAGACCTACAAAGGGGAAGAAATCGTGTGCAATTTTAGATGAACTTGAACCCATATCTGATATGCTAGCTAATTTAATACCCATGTTCTTTCAGGCCCTTATTATAAGTTCTCTAAACGCCGACTTCAATTTCTTCTTCGTCAATCTGCAATGAAGAACACAGAACTCAGTGAGGGAATAAAGAGGAGGTATGACGAAAAGATGCAAATACCCCCTCCTTAACGGGACATCTAACGTGAAAAGTGACGGAGGACCAAAATTGTCTTCATCACAATAAGAGTGTCTACAAATTGTCTGATTTTTTTATAAAGGACTAAAATTGTCCGTGCCACTATAAGTCTAGGACCAAAAATGTCTTTTACTCATATTTGTCAAACTCAATTATGGGCTGAATTGTAATGAAAAATCAATTCAAGTTTCAAAACAGCCTTATAATTTGGGTATAAGTTTTGACATCATCAAAAATGGGGGGAATTTTTAGGAACATTTGTATTTAGATTTTGATGATATCAAAAGAATAGGAATTTTAGACCCCCAATTATTTTTTATTTCGTAGACTTAGGATCTTTATTTTTTTTCTCCTTCTAATGGTCCGAATGAGTGATCCGAGTCGTTATGTCTCGGATAGTCAGATTCAGTTAAAGTAGTAACCCGAATGGTTACATCTTGGACAACCAGGAAGAAGCTTCGAAAGATAGAAGATCAGAAGAGTCGAAGAGTTCAAGACTACAAGACCAAAAGGTTGCAAAGGCCGAATGGTGGAAGGGCCTACATTTCGATGTGTAGAAATGAACGAATGGTAAAGTCAACCATTCATAACCGAAAGCCTTTAAAAGTGTTAATGTTCGAAACGTTAACTCGAATAGTGGAAGTTAACCACTCGAAAAGGATTGCTCGAGACATTCTCAGAGCCAACAGTTCAAAACCCTAAAACACTAGCTAGTGTCTTATGGTAAAATGTGACCAAGACAAAGTGAGTCCTAGGTACATATCCCAAAAAGATTTTCCCTAAAAAGGTTAGTCAACTTTTGCAGAGCAAAAAGATATGTTCAGCGTAAAACAAGGAAACTAACGGCTGAAAAATTTGACACGCTAAAGTCATCTTTTTTTCGAATTATACGCTAGTCTTTACTCACTGGATAATAGACGTTTGAATTGGGTTTTCCCACCAACAGAAAAAATTCTAAAAAGCCTATAAATACCTTCATTCAAGACAAAAGAAGGAGCTGGTCAATTTGAAAAATTTCTAAGTATACAAACATTCATAGAGTTTCACATCAAGTGACCAGTGAGAGAAGAGATA